>NC_088222.1:57294176-57600492 GCF_036934945.1 Oncorhynchus masou masou
TTGCTGTGAGCGCTGCTATCTGTCCAGGATCCTGCCAGATTCCATATAGGGGGAGAGACCCGAAAGCCCAGCTAGCCTAGTTTGCTCGGCGGCCTCAAATGGAGGCCTCTATTAAACGTTTCCAACGTTGCAGGAGCTGTGTTTACTTTGCTTTGTTCCAGGACAATGTGGACAGTGTTGACTTTCAATGTAGATAATGCTTCCTTACGGAGGACTACAGGAGCGAAGTAGCTACTCTTAGCAAGCAAATAGCAAACCTACATAAGCTACTGGGGAAGCCACGGCCACCTACTTTAACTTTTTCTTCCATCCCAGTAGCCGGATGCCGCTCTGGTCTGGTGGAAATTTTGCCGCCGTTTCTGCTCTCCACAGCAGGCGGGCCGGTGCTAGGCAGGGTTCCGTTCCCAAAGGGGTCTCCCCCTTCCCTGGAGAATGGAGCTGGTCTCAACTCAACCAACGAGCCATGGATGTACGTCACTCGCCGTGGAAGTTGAAGAAGGCATCCTCTGGCAACTGGCATCTCCATGGAGATGTTGAGCCCGGAACTGACACAGACCAGAAACAGCTTTGCCGCCCTGGATCCAGAGGTTCCGGCTCCTTTGTCCATGGTGGCTTCCCAATCAAGATCGGATCCGGAGGTACCTGCGTCTTTGTCCTCGGCTCTGTCTCCCTCCCCGGTGACTTCTACTTCGGGTTCAGATCCTCGGACCTCCTAGCCTCAATTGACTGTGAGGTTGCCTGAGAGTTTGGCTCATTCAACATCACCAGCTGTCATCATAGGCAGCTCCATGATGAGAAACATCTCAGTTCCCAAGGCAAAAACCCGGTGCTTCCCAGAAGCATGAGTACAGGACATAAGGCTGCTTCTGACTGTTCTACCTTCGATGCCGGGAGCTGACGCTGTCGTAGTCCATTCGGGTTCAAACGACATCAGGAGGGCTAGCTCGGAACATTAACAATGGACTTTAAAGAACTGATTTTAGCATTAAAAGGGCCACGGTTGTGAAAGATTTAGCAGACTGGTGGTATTACACATCTGGCTAAAAGACTACTGTTGCTCTGCTGGAGTCACTTTTTTTGATAACGTTGACACCTTCTGGAAAAAGGAGATACTCTACAGGAATGAAGGATTCCATCCAAATCATCTTGGCTCCTGGACTCAAGGCTGCGTTGAAACAATGACTGGTAAATGATCCAAGACCAGCTCAGTTAATCCCTACCATTGTGACAATGAGTCGTCATAATGCTGACAATGAGTCATGATTTTAGGGGCATTGGCAAACACAACGTAAATAATTTAATATATGTACCCCTAATTGCACTGAATACATTTGTTTATCCTATTGTAAGCAGTAATCATGAGCCTATAAACCGGAGTTACACTGTTAGCACTGAGGCGGTGTGCTATAGTAGTATAAGACCACTTTATGCAGCTCACCTTGAACTATCAGCTCCAATGTAAATAACATGAGTAAGTCTACCTCTGATAGGCTTCTCAGTAAAACATTAAAAACTATCAAGCATCCCAGAAAAATGCTAAAAAAATAGCCCATATTAATATATGTAGCCTAAAAAACAAGGTCCATGAAGTCAACAAATTGCTTGTAACAGATGACTTTCATATTTAGATTTTCTCTGAAACTCACTTAGATAATAACTTTGATACTGAAATTCAAACGGAGGTGGTGTTGCGGTCTATATTCAGAACCACATTCCTGAAAAGCTTAGACAATCTAATGTGAAGTACTGTTGAAGTAATATGGCTACAGATTCATCTGCCTCACCTAAAGCCCATTCTGGTGGGAAGCTGCTATAGACCACCAAGTGCTAACAGTCAGTATCTGGATAATGTTAAGTACTGTTGAAGTAATATGGCTACAGATTCATCTGCCTCACCTAAAGCCCATTCTGGTGGGAAGCTCCTATAGACAGTCAGTATCTGGATAATGTTAAATACTGTTGAAGTACATACAGATTCATCTGCCTCACCTAAA
The DNA here is from genome assembly GCF_036934945.1 of Oncorhynchus masou masou. Taxonomy (NCBI): domain Eukaryota; kingdom Metazoa; phylum Chordata; class Actinopteri; order Salmoniformes; family Salmonidae; genus Oncorhynchus; species Oncorhynchus masou. The sequence goes on from NC_088222.1 coordinate 57,296,171, forward strand.
GCCCATTCTGGTGGGAAGCTGCTATAGACAGTCAGTATCTGGATAATGTTAAATACTGTTGAAGTAATATGGCTACAGATTCATCTGCCTCACCTAAAGCCCATTCTGGTGGGAAGCTGCTATAGACCACCAAGTGCTAACAGTCAGTATCTGGATAATATGGGTGAAATGCTTGATAACGTACGTGATATCAACAGAGAAGTATATTTTCTGGGTGATTTAAATATTGACTGGCTATCATCAGTGCTTCTACACCTGCATTGCTTGCTGTTTGGGGTTTTAGGCTGGGTTTCTGTACAGCACTTTGAGATATCAGCTGATGTACGAAGGGCTATATAAATAAATTTGATTTGATCAAGCTGCCCACTCAGGAAAAAACTTCAAACTGTAACCAGTGCCTGCAACTTGGATCAGGTTGTCAGTCAATCTACCAGGGTAGTTACAAACAGCACAGGAATTCAATCAAAAACATGTTTTGATCACATTTTTACTAACGCTGCAGATATTTGCTTTAATTCAGTATCCAAATCCATAGGATGTAGTGATCACAATATAATAGCCATATCTAGGTAAACCAAAGTTCCAAAGGCTGGACCTAATATAGTGTATAAGAGGTCATACAAAAAGTTTTGTAGTGGTTCATATGTCGATGATGTAAAGAATATTTGCTGGTCTGTGGTGTGTAATGAGGAGCAACTCTACACTGCAATTGACGCATTTATTCTACAATGAAGAAAATAGTAGAAATAAAGAAAAACCCTTGAATGAGTAGTGGTGTCCAAAATTTTGACTGGTGCTGTATTTGTACACCCCTTTGAATGAGTGGATTTCGCTATTTCAGCCACACCCATTACTGACAGGTGTATAAAATCGAGCACACCGCCATGCAATCTCCATAGACAAACATTGGCAGTAGAAGGGCCTTACTGAAGCGCTCAGTGACATTCAACTTGGCACCGTCATAGGATGCCACTTTTCCAACAAGTCAGTTTGTTACATTTCTGCCCTGCTAGAGCTGCCCTGGTCAGCTGTGAGTGCTGTTATGGTGAAGCGGAATCGTCTCGGAGGTGATAGGCCACACAAGCTCACAGAATGGGACTGGCGAGTGCTGAAGCACGTAGCGCATAAAAATCATCTGTCCTCGGTTGCAACACTCACTACCGAGTTCCAAACTGCCTCTGGAAGAAACATTAGCACAGTAATTGTTTGTGGGGAGCATGAATCACGTTTCACCATCTGACGGACTAATATTGGTTTGGCAGATGCCAGGAGAACACTACCTCCCCCGAATGCATAGTGCCAACTGTAAAGTTTGGTGGAGGATAAATAATGGTATTTTGCTGTATTTCATTGTTCGGGCTAGGCCCCTTAATTCCAGTGAAGGGAAATCTTAAAGCTACAGCATACGATTCCATTCTATATGATTCTGTGCTTTCAACTTTATGGCAACAGTTTGGGGAAGGCCATTTTCTGTTTCAGCATGACAATGCCCCCGTGCACAAAGAGAGGTCAATACAAAACTGGTTTGTCAAAACGGTGGGGAAGAACTTGACTGGCCTGCACAGAGCCCTGACCTCAACCCCATTGAACATCTATGGGATTAATTGGAACGCTGAATGAGAGCCAGGCCTTTCGCCCAACATCAGTGCCCGACCTTACAAATGCTTTTGTGGCAGAATGAAAGCAAGTCCCCGCAGCAACCCTTCACAGAAGAGTGGAGGTTGTTAAGGCAGCAAAGGGGGGACCAACTCTATATTAATACCCATGATTTTGGAATGTCCACATACCTTTGGTCATGTAGTGTTTGTCTTATTTTTAACCCATCTAGTGACTAAAGGACAGCATAGGTTTCATGCTAGCTAATCTTGAGTGTTAGCCTGGGAGAAATTACAGGAGAGACGTTTGGGACGAAAATAACGCAATGTTAACTGTCCTAAAATTAAAAAATGTTAAAGGTTAAACACAGGCCATTGTCTCTAGTTACTTTTATAATGTTAGTAAAATATCAACCAAGTGAATGAATGTTTAAAGATGACATATGACATCATTTATGCCTTAATCAATCGACTTGATGGGTCAGCTTTTCGCATAATCTCTACTCAACAGGTTAGTGGTTACAAATATATATATATATATATATATTTATATTTATATGTATATATATGATTCTGGTAGTCAGTTACCTTGTGTCAAGCCATGGAAATGTGATGAGTTTTCCACTTGTGAAGAGGAGTACACATGACAAGGACAGCTGGAGTGTACTTGATTGGTAGCGCTAAGCATGAATTGTAATTGAAAATTGTGATAATCATCTCCTTATTCCAATTAAAGTGAGATGAGGAAAGTATGCGTAATATAAATATTGTGATACATTTTAGTCCAATTCATATTGTAAGGCAAAATATTGTGGTTGTGCAGTGTTGACGCATGGTTCATTCAGACATTTCTAACCTAGAGCATTCATTATTCAAATTGAAACAAACATGACATTATGTCTGATAGTACCTGTACATATGTTGAAAGTAACAAACATTACAAACCTGAAACTTGGAGATAAGACACATTGTGCACTTATCGCCAACTCCTCCTTTTACTGCTTTATCCTCATGTTATTTTTTTTCTCTCCAATTGCATCCAAAGGAACTTTGTGATGGGAGACTGAACAAAAGCAGACCCTTGTTTTCAAATTCTCCTGTCTTGTCGGCCTCTTATCTTAATTGGACAATTTCCATGGAAGACTGAAGCTCTTTCAGAGGAACAAGGTTTAGAAATGTTTGTTCTAACATGTGTGGGCAGCTTCATGTCTTATATCTCCTCCCTATACAACAGAAGGTGAATCCATTTTCTCAATTTTGCCTTGTCCCTCCCAGTTAGTCTTTTGTTGCCATTCATCTTCTGTGAAATTGTCAAATCTGATAACATGACAATGATAATAGGGAGATACATCATCATCAATCGATTGTCTCTGTGGAGCTGTAACACATCCTATATATTATTTGCAGTCGTGCTTTGGATGCACCTTAAACGTTTGATAAAAAGTTAACAGTGAAAGTGGACACGGTTACCCTCACAGCTTTATAACCCACAAGGTCAACCGTTGTCATGGTCACTGAAAGTATTATTGCCTTAGAATGTAAGACTCACTTTCTAAGGCCCCATCTATGTTCTCTATGGTGGTTCTCAGGGCCACGCTCCTTATCTGTGTGATGCTGAATGGCTAGCTGGGGGCCTCGGAGCACCGCTATATCACATATTTGCTGTGACTCACCTGGGAAATGAACAAACAGCCTTTATTGCAAGTCCACAGATGTGCTTTGTATCTGTCCATGCTCGTGAGCCATTCTGAAAGCACTTGTTGCTGCATTTTCCTCAATAAATCTGTTTGTCTCTCCAGTTTATTTTCTATCACAGTGCTGTAACTGGAGCTGTGTATTTATTGAATCCCGAGCGAAATCCGTATGTCTGAGATATGGGAGGCTGAGCTTAGTTGATATCACCCTGTTTTTGGTAAACAGTTTGTGCCATTTTTAGATTTCAACATTCTATAGGCTTGAAGGGCCACGTGTTTTAGCGTGGCGCTTATGCTGTACATGTCTGGTGCCTGCTTTCCGACATTAAATCCATGTTTTCAAACCGTTGCATACATGTATGTTCACTGGCCCCAAAATGACAGTGAGAAGTGAAGCCCCTCAGTCCATTTCTTAAACTGCATCATATTTATGACAGCATCTTGAAAGGGCAAGAAAATGTGGTTTTACAATGGTTGGTTGTCTGGAACCCACTGTGTTATTGGTCCCTTATTAAAGATCACGTTAATATCAAATACTACCTGGAATACTGAGCAGCTGGTTGAAATTTGCCTAACCCTTGCAAATAAAGTGAGCACAAAATAAAGATTTATGTTAAATAAATTGGGTGTGACGCGGATAAAACCCAAAACATCTTTTATTCATGATTCAATTAAGTAGTTCAGTGCAGTGCAATGTGTGTGTGTGTGTGTTGTCTGTGTGTCTGCTGCATAGCTCAGTATACAGTACACGTTTGTGCATATGCTGTATAGTTCGATACACATCAACGGTGTGTGTCTCTCCTTAATGTATAGTTCACTACACATCTACCTGTCAGTGTGTGGGCCTGTGGGATGTTTAAGGGGATTACCATAAAGACTCCCTGGACACCAATAGGTTTATGTTATCAGCTCTACTGTCATGGTCATTAAAGGGATGGACTTGCACTGAAACAACCTTTCATACAGCTGTCTGTGGAGTCACACATGTAATTATAATCATTAGAATATAAATCATACACCCAGTGGTTTAGACTGTATTTATATACTGTCTACTGTTATTTCAAATGACAGATAAAATACATTCCCAAACCATCACCTCTTGCTTTTCATCTGCACTTGAGAAGACAATCCACACACACACACACACAACATGGCATTCAGTGGAGGTTCCCCAGAGGAGGAAGGGGAGGACTAGTGCTTGACTTGGGCAGGAGCTTATCGGAGCTAAGGATCAGCACCTCAAATGTCCTACTGCTTGAGGTCCTGTTCCTCTTATACAATATTAGATCAAAAGTAATGTGGACCTCCTGCACCTAAGTATGTACATTACCGGCACCCAAAATGAGTACTGACATCTATTTCAGTCCAAGTCAGGCACTGGGGAGTAAAAAAAAATGGTTAAACAGTAGAAAAGTTATCCTATTTTAGAAAAAACTATGCTAAATATATTCTTGTCACCAAATAACTGATTAAAACACTGTTGTGCTATGAAAGTCTACAGTAGCCTCAACAGCAATTTGTAGGGTAGCACCATGGTATCGTCCTCCTCTGGGTACATTAACATCAATACAAAACCTAGGAGGTGCATGGTTCTTACCCCCTTCCATAAACTTACACAGTAATTATGATGACATCTGGAGGATGTCCAACAACCTATCAGAGCTCTTGCAGCATGAACTGACATGTTGTCCATCCAATCAAAGCATCAGAGAATGAATCTAGTACTGAAAGCATAAGCTACAGCTAGCCGTTGATAATGGCTCTCAGTTCCATTAAATTACACCTAAGAGTCATTGGATGAAGGCTTTCTCTGTACGGGGAGGTTTTGTTAAGTGTAAGAACCAACGCTGGAGTAAGAAGCAGGTACAGAGAGTGAACCTTTCATTTTGCACAGATATGGAACAGGACAGGAACAGCATCAGATGCGGGTAACACAACGACATGATCATTAATGCTGAAGCAGGGAACAGAGCTGGGGAACAGACAGATATAGGGGAGGTAATAACACTGGTGATTGAGTCCAATGAATCGCTAATGCGTGTGACAAGGGAAGCTGGTGTGCGTAATGATGGTGGCAGGAGTGCGTAATGCTGGGCAGCCTGGCGCCCTCGAGCACCAGGGAGGGAGAGCGGGAGCAGGCGTGACAGTTAAGAGCCCCGACTCTCGGTCTGAACATTAACACGCATAACTTACGCTACGGTTTCGGAAGCATACTGACCTTATCTTTCATTTCAGTGAGAAATAATGATAAAAAAGGTTAAATTGATACACACCTTTATAGGCTTAGTGTTCCCACATGGCTATATCTCCATGTTACAGTGCATGTTTACGGAAACCGGATGCAAGACTTCCTGTGCTAATTAGCTATCTGTGTCTCCTAATACCTGTGTGTAAACGTAAGACTGATATCACAAACGTGTTGTCACTGAAAAATACTGACAGCTTTTTAACGGTGTTAATGCAGCCAATTTTAGACTACTCAACAATTTGACTCCGAGAGGAGTGCTATTTATGTTAGCTAGCTGGCTAAGGCTCTTCACCACTCCATCTCTTCCAAGTCAAGGTAAGCTTTTGGTTTTATCAAAGTATTGCCTCCGGTGTAACTGCTAAACTACGTGCTGTACACTGTACTGCTTGATTGTACATTTGGATTGTGGGTTTACTAACGCTTTAGTTGTAGTAGCTATGTTGAGTGCAGCTAATATGGTGACAACGATGTAGGCTGTGTTGCACCGACCGCCACTGATGACATAACATCACATAGCATAAGCTATAGGCGTGTCACGTTCGGGCCCACTTCACATGTGCTTTCCGATAGGCCAGGCTGAGTCATGGTACGCCATTGTGGTCCCAGCAGGAGCGTAGGGGGGATCAGATGGTGCCGGCAGCTGCGGCTGTGACCCCCATGAACCACGGCCCACCGCCTCGGTGCAGGTGAGCTGATACTGTGTAGCGGGGGAGGGGTAGTGCATAACGCAATCTTGACACTGTGAGACTCCAGACAGGGGAGAAAAAGCTGATCTGAGTACAGTTCTTAGGAGCTAAGGAAGCATGCAACGTGACACCGCACTGCGTCAGTGGACGGTACAAGGGGACTTTTCAGGGGTGTTGTACTATAAGGGTGACATTTTCATAGAGCAAAATAATGGTGCAAAAATGATAATCTTGCAGTGTGATTTAATTTGAGACTTTGCTCTTACAATGTCCATTATAAACTAATAATTAGGAAAAACAGGAAACTGTTTATGCTCATGTATGTATCATTTAATCACACATTGTTGGAGAAAAGTATAAAAATAAGTCAAATTGCAAGATTATAATATTTTGCACTTGACACAATTGTGTTGCACTAGAAAAATGTAGCCTTATATCCTGTTCTGGAGTGATTGGAGTAAACATCGTACTATTTTATGAACTACAGTTTTGATATAATAAGACTCAGTAAAATGAGACTCAATATAAATGTGACTTCCACATGTATAGTAGTGATTTCCATGTTTCTCCACTCTGAGAAATAAATGGGTTATTTTACTGTCCCCATCGGAGAACCCTTTGAAGAACCCTTTTTGGTTCCAGGTGTAAAACTCTTTTCTAAGAATGCACCTGTACACTTCTCTCGTGCATATATAACACGGCTTGAAATTACCCAAATGAGTGGCGCTCGAAACCAATTCCAGCCTTGTTTTGTGAGTGGGCATGCAGTGATACAGTATCTCTCCCTACCTAGACAGAGTCATGAAGGGCTCTCATCAGGGAAGTGTGAGATTGAGCCCTGAGAGCACCAGGACACACACTGGTCTGGCCGCAGTACTATTTGCAGCTTTAGACGGGGTCTTGTGGCTGTTGCACAACATGGAGAGACACTGGGCTCTAAAGATAGACAGTGAATCATCTCCCTAACGACTGGCTCGGCTCAATAAAATATCGACCAGGTTGTAACACTTTTTCGAATACAGCGGATTTGTTTTTGGAGGACGGGTTTGTTTTACTTGTTTGGGTGGGTGTATTTTTGTATTAGTTGTGTGTGTGTGTTTGTGCATGATTGTGTGTGCATCTATTAATCTGTTTTTTTGTTGTTGGTACGAGGCACAAAACTAGACCTTTTACTAACCAAACAACAACCATGTCCAAAATAGCATCTCACTAATTATTCATAACAACATTAACCTGTGTTTGGAATCGGACATAGAAAAAACCTATTTTGATTGACCTCGCCCTACCCATCTAGATGAAGGGGGTCCCTCTGTGCGCGTCCCAAATAGCGCCATGTAGTCCACTTCATAGGAAATAGGGTGTCATTTTTCTGGGGTTAGATTTCGGTTGGCTCTGACCATCTATCAGTTCTTTGACCTCCACAGTGACGTTCCCCGAGCTAATTTGAATTCATGTTCACGGGTTAATCAGAGAGAATTTATGTAAATCCCAAAACGGGTTTCATTAGTGTGCCTAAAATTATGTATTTGGCAGTTCTTACTGAGTAATGGTGATAATGCCCCGCGATTGCTGGGTTCATAGAAGGCAATGGGTGGTTATTTTAGGATGAGTGGGTTCGGGGTTGACATGGAGGGAGAGAGAGGATTGCTCTGTCTCTGGACAATACCTTTGGAACTCATTTCAGTCCATAATTGTAATGGGAAATTCCCTCTGTTTTCTGTCGAGGGATCCCATTGAATGTGTATTTTGAACAGTACTGTGCTGTGCTGTTTTCAAAAAAAGTGTACTGTACTATCTTTAATCAGGTCAAAAAAAGTGTACTGTACGATCTTTAATCAGGTCAAAAAAAGTGTACTGTACGATCTTTAATCAGGTCAAAAAAAGTGTACTGTACGATCTTTAATCAGGTCAAAAAAAGTGTACTGTACGATCTTTAATCAGGTCAAAAAAAGTGTACTGTACGATCTTTAATCAGGTCAAGTGAACCTGCCCCACATCCATTCTCCTTTTATCTGATTGCTGATCTATTTGCACTAACTCTCCAACCCTTAGAACACACACACACACACACACACACACACACACACACACACACACACACACACACACACACACACACACACACACACACACACACACACACAGAGTCAAGTTTTATTATATTCAACTGCGCTACCCAAGACACTACTTACTTCATACTTGACTTAGCACATTTATTAGCCTGTTGTGTACATATCAGGATATTACTATGCATTCTACATCTCCTATTACTTGCTATTTTTTATTTGACTCTTTATAATTGATTATTGTACTGCATTGTGGAGGGAGCTAGCACACTGGCATTTTGCTCTACCTTTTATGCCTGCGTAAACTGTGTACGTGACAATATATTATATTTGATTTGAATCGCAAAACTGTCCAATCTCCTTGCCTTTGTCTTTAACAGTAACACATGTTTTAGGTCAATGGCGTTGCATACCATTGCTCAGAATTATTCTATAACCCTGCCACATCATTACCATCAATAAAACGTGCTTTCATTGACTTGGGTGACAATCTAGTAATTTCCCACTAACAGGATGAAGCGCTCTCACTAAGTGGTGCACCTGAATACTAAGTACACTATTTGGCAACTAAAAAGGGTGGCATACAATCTGTTATTCAGGATAAACACTGCATAAATTCACACTGTGTGCTTTCTTACACACTAAACCATTTTAACATCACACTTTGAAGATGATGATAAATATTGAAAAATGCAGATGGATGTTCCTTGAGTTGTGCTTCAACTGAGTTGTTCTGAGGCATGAGTCATATTTGAAATGAACAAGATCAATTGAAATGAGAGATCTCTCTCTGGAAGCCATTACTCTTCATTTAGTTTGTTTGCCGCCCCTGTCGATTGGTTGTTTAATGTGATGGGAGGAACATTATGCCAAAATCAACATACCACTGGTTTCCCTTTTTCCATGTCCCTTTTTAAAGGAGAGAGGAATCCCAGTTGTATTTTCAGATGTTATTGTTATAGATAGACAATTGTTAAAGGGGAGGAGAGATTAGGGTTGAATGTGACATACAGGTTAGAGCAGTGGGATTAGAGCAGTGGGCACGCTAACCTGCACTCAAGATATGCTGCAGTGTTACCCACCCTACCAGCCAGAGCCTTTTGCTGTGCAGCTCTGTGTTTTTTGGGGTGAATGTGCAGCTCCCCTGGACATAGTTTTGGGGTTACGTTCCTTGTTCACAGGGCACAACGGAAGGAGATTGTACATATGGTATCCTCAGAGAATTCTTGTCGAGCAGCAAGATGTACTGTGTTAGGTTCTAATTTCTGGTACAATAATCCAGACGGACACAGAGAAATGCTCAGACTAAATGTATTCACCACACTAGGTGTTGCAGCTGCAAAAGCCCCATATAGATCACAAGCACATATATTTCTAACTTCCGACTAGACCTCCACCCCCTTTCCGATCATGCCCCACTTCCATGTCTAGGATGAAGGAACTGAGTCGGTTGCTCATGTTGGTGGTATTGTGTCCCAGCTCGAGTCCACAACCTTTGTACTCCACCGTACAGATCTTCTTATCAGGCGAGGCCTTGAGTTATGTGGAGTACGCATTCCTACAGTCTTCTGCCGTCCACTAGATAATTACACTTCTCACACACAAAGAGCTTAAACCTAACAATACTTTAAATCCCTAAGAATATATAAAAACTGTAAATGAATCTGCCTGTGGGGCTGACAGAGTTTGGTCTGGTGCAGGAGGGACAATGAGACAGAAGTCTGCATCCCTTGGCCGAATTCATCAGGCCAGATTGAAGAGCTGGGTGGTATTTCACAGGGCCCATGAGAAAGGAGTGAGAGAGAGGGTGTGTGTGTGTGTGTGTATCCGTGTTAGACACGTGTGTGTGTGTGCATCTGTGTATATGCGAGTCAATAAGAAAGCGTGTGTGTATGTGGAGAGAGGAAGAGAGAAAGGAAGGCACACACTCAGTCCCTGCATTCCCGGCCTTCCCACCTGATTGAAACCACAGCAGCTGGGCAGTGATAAGTTGGAAGGCAGACCGGCACCGGTCTCCCAGTCTAGGGCTGTTACAGTAACCATATTACCGCCACACCAGCAGTCACTTGTCATGACCGCAGTCAAATTCCACATGACCGTCGAGTCACGCGAACTACGCTTCTCCAAAACTGTGCTCTGATGGTCATTAGTAGCGTACCAAACTTGCTAATGGCCTGGAATCAGCGTTCTATTTTCCCTCTAATCCCTCTGACGTCAATGCAAATGCAATGGAAAACACTTCATGAGAGCCCTGGCATTCAGAGTTTGAGCAGAATAGGATCATCAGTTGCTTAGTGAGAGCCAGCTCCTCATAGCTGGTTGATGCATGGAATGAAATCAGTGTTCCTATAAGCCCATGTTGCATAACATTTCAATAAGCTATGCCATTGCGTGAGAAAATAGTTTTTATGGCCTCTATTTAAAATCCCACCAGTTTTCTGTAAACTATTTTCTTCTGGAATATGCCAGGAGGTGCCAGTTCTTCGTATGTTCAATTGTATTATTCTTAGTATTAAAGTAATGCCACAGGAATTAGAAGTAAATCTTGTCTGCTAAATGAGCTAGTGTAGCCCACAGTCATGTTGCGTAGCCAGATCAGGGCCAAACATAAGGACAACTCAGAACATGCTATTCTGTTCTTCTGAAATAGGCTACATTTTCTTCATACCATGTTTGTTTTGACCTGTCATCTAAATGATGTAGACCTTACAGTGAAATATTTACTTATACAAGCCCTTAACCAACAATGCTTTAAGAAGTTAAGAAAAACATGTTAAGTAAAAATAGATAAGAAAAAATAAAAATAGGAGTAACAAGTCAATAGGATCAAAAACATGTGAAGTAAAAATAGATAAGTAAAAAAATATATATAAAAAATAGGAGTAACAAATATTTAAACAGCAGCTGTAAAATAACAATAGCGATTGTGTGCCGGTACAGGGTCAATGTGCGGGTACACAGGTTAGTCGAGGTACTTGAGTTAATATGCACATGTAGGTAGAGTTAAAGTGACCATGCATAGATGATAAACAGGCCTGGGTAGACCTTTGATTAGCTGTTCAGGAGTCTTATGGCTTGGGGGTAGAAGCTGTTTAGAAGCCTCTTGGACCTAGACTTGGCACTCCGGTACCGCTTGCTGTGCGGTAGCAGAGAGAACAGTCTATGACTAGGGTGGCTGCATTTATAATGGATTTATTGTGAAGGTGTAGGCTATATTACATGGATTTATGAAACTTTTTTTAAATGTAGATGTTCCAAAGGTCTGCATCAGTGGCTTGTAGGCTGTCTGGAAGCCAGCAGATGCTAAATGTGTTTATATTAATTATAACGGTCAATTACCGTGAGACCTGTAGTTATTTGCTTGACAATCACCAGCTGACTAAATGTTGTGACCGCCACAGCCCTACTGCTATAATCCCCTATTGACATTCCCTCTTGTCTTTTCTTGTCCATCTATCTGTCTGCAGTGGTGTCTAGTGGCAGCGAGTCGGACCACAGTGAGGGCAGCGTGGAGAGCAAGGTGTCCGGCCCCGGTCTGCATGAGGGCAAGCAGCGCCCCGACTCAGGTACATCCCTCTGGAAGTATACCTTCTCTCTGTAATTTCAACAGCCTGACCCTGCCATGCATATGACATCATAAATATACACAACAGAGTAATACAACCTTTTTGATTTTGAGATAATATGGGGGTAAGACACTACTAAGCTTATAAGCCTTTTATCAGCTATATTCTTGAAGGATCAATAGGTATAGGAAAATTAACCGCAAAACTATTGAATAACAGGAAATCTTCGAGACTGTGCCTTTGACCCCTTGGCCCTGTTTGTTTTTCCAGTGTTTAATGTGGGGCCGATCAGGACCCCCACTGGGCTGGGCTGGTGCCCACATGGCAGCCTGCTGTCAGAGAGCCACTCCAGCCTAGCCAGCGAGCCTCCCCACAGCACCGCCCCCCTAGCAGCCCCACCTGAGGACTACGACACAGAGCACAGCCGGCCCTCCTCTAGTGAGTACAACCATATGCACATCTAGAACTCGGCATTGTCTATGTGGCCCCAGTGGCTCAGTGTGTTAGACAGCGCATGAACATCAGGGTTGTGGATTTACATCCTGCATTAGCCAAATGTGTGTGACTGTCAATGTCGCCTTGGATAAAAGTCCCTGTCAAATGGCCATATTATATTACCACATCCATACCCGGGGTGGGTTGTAATCCATTAAACCATGTCCTTCTCCTCTGTTCTCGTTGACTCCTTTCAGTGCACCTGACAGTACTGGATAGATTTGAGCAATTTGGGACAGATACCAAGAGGGGCACCTATTTTCTCTCTCCTTCCCGTGTTGCGTTCCCAACAATAATATTTCTAAATGCAGAATAAATATGTGCACACCTACTAAGACGCTGAGCTCATGAACATCATTAGATGTTGATGGTGCTGAGTAGCTTCCCAGCCATGTGGGCCTACATCAGACTAGAAGAAACCTGAACACGAGTGTTTACTGAACTGGACCCCCTTAGCCCACTGGCAAACTGAGTAAATCTCCTGTTTTCCACCCCAGGAAGGAAACCCAGTCCTCAGGTGTTCTTGCTCCAACAAGACCCCCCTACCTGTTTCCGTTTCCGCCAGTGGGTGCAGTGTAGTGCCACTATGGGGTGCCCATGTTTCCTCTGTGCCCCAACTGCTACCCCTGCCCTCCAGAGGCAGAATGCTCGCTGGCACAGCTCAAGCCCAATTAGGCCTAATTTGTACAGCGAATGTGTCAGGTGGCAGGTTGCCTGTTTTGCCAATTTGTACAGCCCAGTGCCAGCTGTTTTTAAAGATAACTATTTTTCAAGTGCTCCCTTGAAACACTTGAAAATAAAAAATTAACACCCTTCCCAACATTTTTGTGCCTTAATGCATTCCTACAAAGAAAACCATTTGTCACATTTCCTACACTCCTCTTTAATCTGCCCTTTTCCTGTATACTTTTACATCATTGAACATACTGCATCACCAACGCCAGCGACCACTGTCCGATGGCATAAATGTGTCGGCTGACTTTGCAGGATAATGACATCATTTGTATTTACTACAGAAGCTGTTAGCCAACTAGCGAAACGACTGCCTCTGCACCACTATAACCACTTAACCCTTTCCTTTCCCTTTCCCACTACATTTAAAAGGACATGAAAATACATCTCTGCCAAATAGTTGGGGATGGACTGCATGGATAATGGTCCACAGATTCTCTCACTTTCTTATCTACTTCTCCTCCCTGCAATTTATTAACAATACAGATTTGATTTATTACAATGGGGACGTCAAGAATAGCCTGGGCTGTGTTGAATGCGCCACTGCATGGGATGTCCTCCAGGGAAGCTGGAGAACGGATTTCATTTGTCGGGTATTGATTTTTTGTCGCCTGCAAGCGGTGAGCAGTCAATCAGAACATAATGGGGGTTTATCCCTATGCAAGGCGCCGGGTCTCCCACAGTCACGGATTTGTTTTCACTCAACATCGTCCTGTTTCAAGCCACTTATGGATTAGTCAGAGCAATTACTCATTCCCACAATTTCTTCATTTGACTCTTATATGCATGTTTATAACGCAGCAGCGCCATTTAATGTGCGTGTTCAACCAAGTTTAAATAACACCCGTCTTTTGTGTGTTATTATATTGGAGTTTTATTTAGGATTGATTTGTGATTTTTCTTTCGACTTCAGATGGTCAAATCAAATCAGATTTTATTGGTCACATACACGTGTTTAGCAGATGTTATTGCGGGTGAAGCGAAATGCTTGTGCTTCTAGTTCTAACAGTGCAGCAATATCTAACAATGTCACAAAATATACCCAATACACACACATCTAAGTAAGGAATGGAATTTAGAATATATAATATATGGATGAGCAATGTCAGAGCAGCATAGACTATAATACAGTAGAATAGTATAGAATACAGTATATACATATGAGATGTGTGATGCAAGATATGTAAACATGATTTAAGTGACATTATTAAAGTGACTTGTGTTCCATTTATTAAAGTGGCCAATGATATCAAGTCTGTAGGTAGGCAGCCACCTTTCTGTGCTAGTGATGGCTATTTAACAGTCTGATGGCCTTGAGATAGAAGCTGTTTTTCATTCTCTCGGTCCCAGCTTTGATGCACCTGTACGTACCTCGCCTTCTGGATGATAGCGGGATGAACAGGCAGTGGCTCGGGTGGTTGTCGTCCTTGACGATCTTTTTGGCCTTCATATGACATCGGATGCTGTAGGTGTCCTGGAGGGCAGATAGTTTGCCCCCGGTGATGCGTGGGGTGCTAGTTTGTGAGGGTTTTAGGTGACACGCCAAATTTCTTTAGCTTCCTAAGGTTGAAGAGGCGCTGTTGTGCCTTGTTCACCGCACTGTCTGTGTGGGTGGACCATTTCAGTTTGTCAGTGAAATGTCCGCCGAGGAACTTAACTTTCCACCTTCTCCACTGCTGTCCCATCGATGTGGATAGAGGGGTGCTCCCTCTGCTGTTTCCTGAAGTCCACGATCACCTCCTTTGTTTTGTTGACGTTGAGTGAGAGGTTATTTTCCTGGCAACACTCCCAGATCCCTCACCACCTCCCTGGAGGCGGTCTCGTCGTTGTTGGTAATCAGGCCTACTACTGTTGTGTTGTCTGCAAACTTGATGATTGAGTTGGAGGTGTGCTAGGCCACACAGTCATTGGTGAACAGAGTACAGGAGGGGGCTGAGTATGCACCCTTGTGGGGCCCCAGTGTTGAGGATCAGCGAAGTGTAGGTGTTGTTTCCTAACTTCACCACCTGGGGGCGGCCCGTCAGGAAGCCCAGGACCCAATTGCATAGTGTGAGCTTCGGAACCCAGGGCTTAATGATGAACTTGGAGGTACTATGTTGATGAATGCTGAGCTATAGTCAATGAACAGCATTGAATGGTAGCACACTTTCAATGTAGTCAATATGACTCCCTTTCAGATACAACCTGCATTGTCTAGACCTGAGTAGTTTTTAATGACAATTAGCAGACATTGTGTTGTTTACTAGTTATATTTACTGGAATCCAAGGCACGGAAGGTGCAAAAGGAGCTATATTTAGATGCACTATTGTAAAGTGGCTGTTCCACTGATGTCAGAAGGTGAATTCACCAATTTGTAAGTCGCTCTGGATAAGAGCGTCTGCTAAATGACTTAAATGTAAATGTATATGGTCATTTTTGTTCCTAAATGGTATTTCTTTATTTTTTTTACGACTTTATTTGTACCTCCAAGCATTGGAGATAATGCAACCAAGGACAGACTACTGTTCTCCCTTGAATTAGTGATTGACATTATTAGACACAAACTAAAAAGGGAAGAATGTCAACCTAATATCACCCCAGTCAACATTTCTTAACTCAATCAATTTTTTCACTCTACTCAATACGAAATCACATTGGTTGGCTGTGTTGTGCGATCCTTCAATGAAGCTTTGAGCTCACGCACAACCTGCATCTTTATGTTCATGTTGCTTTGTTTTAATGTAGTCCCTCAAGCACCTTTCTCTGTGTCATTACAAAGGTAACAGTGTGCAGCTGTGATCCAGCTCGAGTGGAAATTGAAAAGAACCCATAATGCTCTCACAGTAGTCGCTGTAGGTCTTCGATTGATTTGCCTGATGGGAGGGGAAATTGTTTGTCGGTCTCTGTGAATAACCCTTCCGCACCCCCGTGTGCCCCAGTCTTACACTTCCAACCATTCTTCACTCCTCCTTCTCCTCCCACTCCCTCACTTCATTTATCTAATCCACCTTGACATTTTCAGAAGTTTTCTGATATTCTTTTTTCTTCTTTTTTTCTTTACACTGAGGTCGTATAATTGCACTTCATCATTGTGCACTCGGGAGTAACCCCTCACTCTCTGATGTAGAAAACGGAAGGTTCTCTAAGTGAAAATATGACCGGAGGGAGTTGGCACTGAAGAGAGAACGCTTAAACACCGCTGCCAGTTGCAGCAGCTTCAGCTTTTCCTGTGTACGCTCGCCGTTCTAACACAACATATGTTGTGTTGACAGTCGTGTTGACAGTTGCATCTAGATGTTTTCCTTATGATTTACTCTAACATTACCTTTAGTTAACCTGATTAGAAAAGGACATGTGTGACTGACCTGCTCAAAATTGGTCTTATATTGCAAAATTTGAATTTTTTTCTTTTTTTACATTAGATAAAAGTAGACTGGTATATCATACACTGCATTTGAGGAACAATGGGAAAGTAAATTCTGCTTTGAAAGTTGATCAACTTGGAAACTCACTTTTGAAAAAGCTCTCCTTTTGTCTACACCCATTCAGCATTGTTCACACCCTCTTAAGCCAGTCCCACACATCTCTTTAAGGATTCACATTTGAGGCCATGTGTTAAACAGTGAGTAGTGTAGTAAAGATTAAGACTAAAAATGGTAAAAGTAGTAGCCTACAATAAGGAAAAATTCCATGTAAACAAAGTGTCCAAATAAAAATATTTTATAAATATTAGATGACGCTTACCCAGACACACTTGTCTAAATTGATGGGTCATGTGAAAGAAATGCTATACCCCCCAGCCACATCCAGTGGTGGAAAAGTACTAAATTGTTGTACTTGAGTAAAAGTATAAATCATAAAAAAGTCCTTATATTAAACCAGAAGGCATAATTAAAACATTTTAATTTACGGATAGCCACGGGAACACTCCATCACTCAGACATAATTTACAAACGAAGCGTTTGTGTTTAGTGAGTCAGCCAGATCAGATACAGCAGGGATGACCAGGTGTGTTCTCTTGATAAGTGAATTGGACAATTTTCCTGTCAAAATGTAACGGGTACTTTTGGGTGTCAGGGAAAATGTATGGAGTAAAAACTACATTATTTTATTTTGGAGTGAAATTAAAGTAAAAATTGACAAAAATATAAATAGTGAAGTAATGTACAAATACCCCCCAAAAATATGCTCCCCATCCAGCCTGACAGAGCATGATCTCCATAGAATAATGGGAAAACCCGATGCTGCAATTGCTGCCAAAGGTGCTTCAACAAAGTATTGAGTAAAGGGTCTGAATACTTATTTAAATGTGATATTTCAGTTTTTTCTTTTTATAATTTGCACCTATTTCTAAAAAGCTATTTTTGCATTGTCATTATGGGATATTGTGTGTAGATTGATGAGAAAAAACAACAATTTAATCAATTGTAGAATAGGGCTGTAACATAACAAAATGTGGAAAAAAGGGGTCTGAATACTTTCCAATGGCACTGTAAATGTCACTAGAAAACAGCTTATGCAAATGCAACTACTTTGCTGTTATTCTGGCTGCACTGTGACGTGACCGTAAGTCATAGCCATAGCAAGGGATGAGAAAGTTGCCAGCCAGTATGCCAATAGAATATTTAGAACAAACGTCCTTAGAGAACAAAAAGACTTAACAACTGGGTCGCGTTTCTGGCAACCAACTAATAGAACAAATGACCAGCAGCCTCGGATAACAACCCTAGATTTGTTTCAGGAATATATCTTGTTTTTAATGAAAATATGTCAATCGTTAATATTTTGCCAACCTGTTGTATAAAAGTGATAGTCCCCTAAAAGCCAGTGTTTGGAGGATATGACCACAACACCCACGCCAATATATCACCCAAACACCATATTATTGGGCATTATCACTTAGAGTAACTGGAACTCGGCCACTCAGGAGCATTCACTGTCTTCTTGGTAAGCAGTGCCAGTGGAGATTTGGTCTCGTATTTTTGGTAATTATCCTGCTGAAAGGTGAATTATTCTTTCCGTGTCTGTTGGGAACTAGGATTTCCTCTAGGATTTTGCCTGTGCTTCGCTCCGTTCTGTTTATTTTTTATCCTGAAAACCTCGCCAGTCCTTAACGATCACAAGCATACCCATAACATGATGCAGCCATCACTATGCTTGAAAATATGGAGAGTGGTACTCAGTAATGTGTTGTAATGGATGTACCCCAAACACAATGCTTTGTATTCAGGACAGAAGTCATTTCTTTGCCACATTTATTATTTTAGTGTGTGTGCCATAAGAAAGGGTTTGAACACTTCATGGCTCAAGACATTCAGCTTTTCATTTTTTAAATTAATTTCAATAAAATAATTCCACTTTGACATAATGGGGTATTGCGTGTAAATCAGTGACATTAAATCTGCATTTATTCCAGTTTAAATGTCGGCTGTAACACAACAAACTGTAGAAAAGGTCCAGAGGTGTGAATTCTTTATGAAATCACTGTATCCATTTTCAGAAAGGTTGTTAAATTGACATTAATTAAACATATTTGTTTCATCTTAGCATGACATGCATGGCTAGTGAAAAGACAGACCTTATTTTGTTTGAAATATATAATATAATCAATTTGTTTCAACTATATTGTACTAATATAATATAGCCAATGTAAACTGTTTTCTTTTTGGACATTTTAAATACGTTTTGGAAAAATAATTATGGGTTTTCTTCAGGCTTTTTCATTATGATAAATCAAGAGAAGCTTTTTGAGTTTGATTATATACACTTTAGGGAAGTATTTAAGGACATTGAAAGTTTGTAATTTGTAGGTCAAGGATGGATTGATTCTTATAGTTTCCAGCATCCGTATATGTTTGCTGCTGTATTATTTTCTCCCTTCACCTGAGTGGTGCTGGATCTTGGCTCTCTACTTTTCATGAGCTTGTTTAGAAATATTCCTTTTTGGCCAACAGAAACAGACATCACAGGCTCCAATAAACTGTTGAAGGGATCACTCAATCAAAAGGTCCACAACACACAAGAGCTCAAAGCTAAGGTAACAAACAGCTGAGAGTGACTGCTGTTTATCACCGCATCTGGCTGACTAAGCCAAGAGTTAGCCTAAATTAGGGATGGGTAACTGTAGGGCTTGGGGGGCCTGATTGGAGTCATACGTTTGCCCCCAGTCCCAGCTAACACACCTGACTCCAATAATCAACCAATCATGATCTTCAGTTTAGAATGCAATTTGTTTAAGTCAGCTGTGTTTGCTAGGCATGGGGAAAAGGTGTGACACCACTCTGGCTCCCGAGGCCTGGAGCTGCCCATCCCTGGCCTAAATTGATAAGTTCTAGTTCTGATTACGCTCCTAAATGTGGGGGAAGTATTTAAAGAAACCTGACCTATGACTGAACAGACAAATATAATAGAAACGTGCTAAATGACGCACTTTCACACCAGCAGCAAAAACCGTGTGGAAGGTTCCATCCATGTGAACAGTGGATATAGACAGAACCATGTATTCATAGATTCTAGACTTTCAGTTACTTAGCATCAGACCCATGTATTTAGAGAATTAAGGCTAGTGTGTACTTCGTCTATCGACATGTCTGTAGACAGTTGTCACGGCTCTGGATTTAACACGTTCTGGGATGAAACAAGTGTATCGGATATAGCGTTTTGCCCCAAAAATTACATTTTAAAGCACATGTGAAGTAAAGGTTTTAAAAGCATGAGAACAGCCATAATTCATACACATAGAAAGTGACTCATGAAAATCCCTTTCAGATGAAAAAATTCCAATGTGAAAAATTTGCTTTAAAAATTAAATTATACCCTCTCTCCAATTTTGTGATATCCAATTACGATATTGTCTTATCGCTGCAACTCCCCAACGGGCACGAGAGAGGCGAAGGTCGAGTCATGCGTCCTCTGAAAACATGACGCTTCTTATCACCCACTTGCTGAAACCCCATTCAACTGATGATCAATATCAGCTTGCACGCGCCGGCCCGCCACAAGGAGCCGCTAGAGGGCGATGAGCCGGGTAAAGCCCCCCCGGCCAAACCCTCCACTAACCTGGACGACGCTGGGCCATTTGTGCGCCGCCCTACAGGACTCCAAGTCACGGATGATTGTAATAGCCTGGGATCGAACCCCAAGCGGTGCCATACACCACTGCACAGTTTGGGAGGTGAAAAATTGGGGTTTATTACACTTCATATTGTTCTCAATTTTTATTGGTTGAGTTCAATGTTGAGACATTCTAAATGCTGCATACTGAAGACAGGGCCAGAAGTTACACACCCCTTATGTAAGTGCTCTATATGAGATTGGTCAATCAAAGGCAGTTAGTTTGAATCTTGTAATTGAGAGGAATGGGAGAGATTGGCATTTTGGTATTCATTTTGGGACACGATGAGTCATCCACTCTCAACTTTTCCACCGTTAAAGGTTTATCTGAAGAGCGACACTAGGACTGAAACAGAACGCAATAAAAATACTCATGTAATTAACACCCCTATGGGCCCTGATCAAAAGTATTGCACTATATAGGGAAAAGGGTGCCATTTGGGTCTCTGATGAAAGCAATGATCAACCTGCGCCATACTATACAATGTCATTACCTCGCTTACAGCGCAGGTTTCATATAATTGCTTTAACGTTTCAAAATGTGAGTCTGCGGAATGTAGCCCCTTCTACAAAATATCAGATAATGACTCTGATCTGTCAAAGTCAGTTACACTGTGGAGAAATGGTAACGCGACAACCTTTGTCGGGAATACAAAACACCTCCACGGTAATGAGAAACCACTGCCATTTGTTTATAAGGGCTGGGGAAGGAGGGGGTGGGGGGAATCATTTGGCAAAAATAATTAATAATAATAATAATCCAGTCTCCAGACAAGGCCTGAATATAAGATGAGGACTGGCTTTAGAGATGCTGCTGGAGATCTGCCCAGGGACCTTTGTTGTTTTAAAGCAAGGGGACGATGTGTTAATCCAACCCAATGATTATTCATTATGAAAACACCGTAAGCCTATTGTAGTTTCAGCTAAACATTCAATAAACATATCTGCCTTTAGGGCTGTATTTATAATGTTGCTTGATTTGCTTCATACGGTACCATCTCTAGAAACAACAAAAGTATGCCTTTCCTCCACTTCTCGTGTAAAAAATAATTGAAATAGATACACAGTCAAATCGAGAAGGTAAGCTGCAGATATAAACATTTGCCAGTTTGCATTTCCATTCAAAAGGTGTCTGAGAAAATGCATCATTCTCTGCCCACCGAGGAAGACAGTCAGACCGCAGTGCTGTGTTCAGGCATTCTCCACGGAAGCTCACAATTTCAAGCAATTCCTTTTGCTTTGACAGGTAGTCATGATTGGATGCAGTGAAATTACTTTATAAGAAACTTCAGTGACACGGCGCTTGACGGGAAAACTCACTTGCTGTCTCTTCGCATTTTGGTTCAGCACTGATGTGGCTTTCTGGCGCATCTGTCCCACAACTGGCTGTATTAAAATTGTGGATAAAACAATTTAATCAAGCTCCGTGCTGCACACATTTCAATAGGCTGTTAATTTAATCGTAACAGTGGTGAGTTGCAGAAATGATTTAAACTGCCTTGAAACGGATCGTAATGTTACTAAAGCTCTGCATATCCGTAGGGCATGTAATATGGTGTATTATTGAGACACCCAGGTCTTAATTGAGCTGCACATACAGTGGTAGTGATTCACACTAACTATTAATTTAGCTGGGGCAAACTGTACTAGCTGTAGCCAAAGGTGTGTGGAAGTAGAGTGGAATGCTTTAGCGAAATGTGACTCTCCTAATGACCTGTGTGGATGAAATACTAACAGTAGACAGGGGTGTTTAACTCCTTGGCCTGCAGCTCTTTATGTGGCGCTCG
Source organism: Oncorhynchus masou masou (assembly GCF_036934945.1). Lineage (NCBI taxonomy): Eukaryota > Metazoa > Chordata > Actinopteri > Salmoniformes > Salmonidae > Oncorhynchus > Oncorhynchus masou. Next base: position 57,318,133 of record NC_088222.1, read on the forward strand.
TCAGCTATGCTGAAGCACCGATGAAGGAGTCTCCCACACGCAGCCCAGGAGGCTGCCGTCATTGTGTCAGTTAAAGGTATCGCTATGCAAAATGGACCAGTGCTGGCTTTCTCAGAGGTTCCGACAGCTCTTTTTTTTGGCAGTAGACCTTACAGATAATCCTTTAGGTTTTCAGGGTGTCTTTATTTAAGCCTAATCGTTGAAGGGTCCACGGGTTTTTGTGTTCTTTAAAAAAAAAGTAAATTGAAGGGATGCTGGAACAAAAGGCATATATTTTACTGACACAAGTATCATCACACAGACAGAATTACTTAATAATTTGTATGTAGCCATTTGAAATTGGTAAATGACTGAGTGAGGTGAATGGCACAATTGGATTTGATTGATTCTTGAATTACTTTTTAAAGGGGGCACTGAACTTCTTGATTTAGCCTCAGTTTCAATTATCCTCATCTGGAAATTCGACTGAAAACGAGATTTGGTTCTTGGAAGCGTGCTTTGATGGAGTGTCTCGTTTGTGTGTGTTCGAATGTGGGAAGCATTTGCAGTGGCCCGTATTCATGGATGCCAATGGAAGCCAGTCTTCCCCCAAAAATGTACCAATAAACAAACAATGAAACACGAAACAACTTTTATTTTAGCTCTCTGTGTTTCATAATCGTTCTTCAATTTGCAAGAGGCTGATTGTATCTCTGGAGAAAGCATCCGAGCGAGTGAAACAGCGCACCCTCTGTCTCAGTATGTATAGCCCATCTACAGTATCTGATGTCATCTGGTCAAAAAGAGTACGACATTGTTGACGCCCGTAGCATTGAATGTAATGGAAGTTTGGCCACCCTTGATCAAAAAATAATAATAGATCAAAAAAGCCATCCAGCGTTGAGCTACACTGAGTGATCTATCACATCCCATAACTGTCCCAGACTATGTTAGCAATATTTATTTATTGCACAGAACAAAATAGGTCAACTTTTATGCTATGGGGGATAGTAGATGGGCCTGGCTCCCCAGTGGGTAGGCCTATGCCCACCCACGGCTGCACCCTTGCCCAGGCATGTAAAATGGACTAGGACCTAATTTATTTATTTAAATTGACTGATTCCTCGTATAAACTGTAACTCAGTAAAATCATTGACATTTTTGGCATGTTGCATTTATATTTTTGTTCAGTATACATAATATAATCTAAAGCAATTATTTTAAAATTAAAAATAGAATTGTAAAACATGATCCTAAATATAAAACATACACTTAGTGAATACCATTGGTGTTTGAAATATATTTTATATTTGTCAGTATGTCTTTGTTGTAAATGTTATGGCTCTGAACTGGTTGCAGTTGTGAAAAAAGTCTAGTTGGCAGAGGTTATTTTTGTTCATTATTTAGGCTTAATTTTCATGAATTTTCTCTCAAAACATATGGTCTATCCACTAGAAACTAATGGACAATATGGACACAGATTTAATGTCATTTTATTTATTTTTTTAGGTTATTGAAGTATAAATTACCATAGATTGCCATAGATTACCTGTTCATTACCAAAATGACTGGTGATTCAGGTAACTTTGGTAAATTACTGGTAGCTTTGCAACATTACTTACACCTCAAATGTGCCACAGTGACAGGCTATTCATTGCTAACTCCATCCGGAGGCGTCTTTCAGAAAAATAGCTTCAAGACAGAAAATGACCGGTCAATAATTTCTATTAAAAGCCTTAGCGATGGTCTCCACTGAGATTAATGGAATCCTTTCACTTTTCAACCCCGATGTCAACCTTTATGGCCAAGGCCAACCTTACTGTGCGGTGCACATGCTGTTTCTCCTAGGTTGGACATACAGATCGTACATTAGGCATTCCCTAGTGCACCGCCTCACCACTGCACCACAGCATAGCAGAAGGCCACTGAGGTCAAGCCCGTTCTGTGTGGAGAACCTTGTTGCATGCATGTTATGCTACATTTACATACAAATTAATTACAAATGAAAAGCTGAAAATGTAATGTCTTGAGTCAATAAGTATTCAACCCCTTTGTTATGGCAAGTTTAAATCAGTTCAGAAGTGTAAAGTAGTAAAGAGATAACATTTGCTTAACAAGTCACATATTAAGTTGCATGGACTCACTGTGTTCAATAATAGTGTTTAACATGCTTTTTGAATGACTACCACATCTATCTGTAAGGTCCATTCGAGCAGTGAATTTCAAACACAAGCAAAGAGGACCTATTAGTACATGAAGTAATTCAATAACAAACGCTGTTTAGCCTGCGCATCTTTTACATCATTGGTTGCTCAAGTGGTTTGCAAGTGATTTCCATTTTTCTAATGATTTTCAATTAGTTTGGATCTTCTTTTTTTTGCTGTGCTCATCTCTCTGTCTGTCCTGTGCAACAATTTCCAATTCATCAGTGCAATAATGCTATTACCACAGGCCATCGTGATCACACCAACTCAGTCTCCTTAACTTTGGCCAAGGCCTGTTTTACATGAAGCAATTGGCAAGAGCAAGGCTGCTTCTCTTCACACAAATTCTAATCGGCCTAGTATAAAAAAGGCTACACATAAATGTCCGATAGCTTTTCCTGGAATTTCACGTGAAGAGGAATGGCCCGTGTAGCCTATCATACATTCTACAGCTGGAAGAGGGAGGCTAGAGATGTGTAGCCAAAGTAAGAAGTGAAATATTAGTTAGATTTTAGTCCATTAATCAAAGTGACACACAACTCTCCCCAATTGTTTAAGCTTTTTAGGGACACGAAAGGGATCATGCCCAGGCTATAACAACACAGTTGAGTAATGCATTTCATATTTCTTCTAGTGAGTAAATAATTCTAGTCTATAGTGCCATTTCAATAACCGCTAAAACCCCTGCGATTGGAATACGTTTCATTCAAAAATAATAGGGAAAAATCGCTCTGAAAGTGGTCCAAACGATAGCTCTCGTTATCATTCTCCACTCTTTTTGTAGTTGTCATTGTAATGTGATGACCCCTGTTCACTTGATTTATATATATAAAACATTTTTTAAATGTTTTTAACATTATATTCTCTACGATAGTTATCGTCCTGGTGTGGACAGCGTTTATCTCTTAAAGTCGTTGATGTTTACTGATATCGAAGTCATATTTATGATAGTGTTAAAACACAATCACAACGCATATAGGCATATCTTATAAAGACAATATAAAATAACTCAGATTGCTTTATTTTGAGGTTTACTTTAATGCAATTAAAGGCATATTTATGGTAGTACTGGAGCTAAATCCTTTGTACACTTGATCTATAATTTAAGACATATTCAGAGCTTAGAAAATGGTGGTCTTTGTTCAACATTTACATAAAATAGCAATGAACAATAATATATACAGTTATATACAACATTGTATGTACAGTATTGTAATAGAATGAGCAGTATCTGTAAAATAAATCCAAACCATTTCCTTCAATGGAAATAGATTTTCAGCTTTTATTTATTTCTGCATGAGTGTGTGTCTGTGTGTCTGTAGTCACTCCCCCTTCTCCACCATCTACTGTAGCCTTATTCTAAAATTGATTAAAACATTTTTAACCCCTCATCAATCTACAGACAATACCCCATAATGACAAAGCAAAAACAGGTTTTTAGACCATTCTTCTCTGCAGATCTTCTCAAGCTCTCTCAGGTTGGATGGGGAGCTTTTTCTGCTCACCTATTTTCAGGTCTCACCAGAGATGTTCGATCAGGTTCCAGTCCGGGCTCTGGCTGGGCCACTCAAGGACTTTCAGAGACATGTCCCAAAGCCACTCCTGCATTGTCTTGGCTGTGTGCTGAGTGTCGTTGTCCTGTTGGAAGGTGAACCTTCGCCCCAGTCTGAGGTCCTGAGGGGTCTGGAGCATGTTTTAATCAAGGATCACTCTGTGCTTTTCTCCGTTCATCTTTGCCGTTCATCTTTGCCTTGATCCTGACTGTCTCCCAGTCCATGTCTCGTAACTTAATGACAATTCCTTTGACCTCATGGCGTGTTTTTTTTTCTCTGATATCCACTGTCAATTGTGGGAACATATATAGACAGATGTCTGCCTTTTCATATCATGTCCAATCAATTGAATTTACTACAGGTGGATTCCAATCAAGTTGTAGAAACATCTCAATGGAAACAAGAGCTCAATGTTGAGTCTCATAGCAAAGGTTCTGAATACTTATGTAAGTAAGGTTTTTCATTTTTTTATATACATTTGCAAAAATGTGTAAACCTGTTTTCGCTTTGTCTTTATGGGGTATTGTGTGTAGATTGATGAGGATTTTATTTATTTATTGATTTAATCCATTTTAGAATAAGGCTGTAACGTAACAATGTGGAGAAGGTCAAGGTGTCTGAATACTTTCCGAAGGCAGTGTAAATAAATTACAGTAGGAGAGGTTGAGGGGTAGACATGGTGCTGTACAGTAATTTCTCCTGGAATCGAAGGTGCAGTCAAGCCTATGACCAGCTTCCTGTACAGCACCAATGATCCAGGGACCTTATGGATCAACTCTTCAAAAGGAGCATTTGACAAGCAATGCTCCCAGTTATAAGAATGATCAGATTCTCCGTTAGCAGAATACTGTTTGAAATGCTTGTTTGTCCTCCACATTTACTGTTAACCACTTGAAACTGATGGTACCATATAGTTAAGTTGTACTTTTCTCTATTGTTCCTATGCACTTTGGAGGAAAATAGTCACTAAAATGAATGTGGCTTTCCAGCAGGTACTCATTCTATTGGACGATAAGTTCTGAGTGCTCTGTTGCACTGACCTGTGTTCTGATGAGTCATTTGGTAATTATGAAGTCAGAGGGGAAGCAGACAGGCTAACCATGGTGCCAGGGTCGGCCTGGTGGGACTCTGTGGGGTCGCTAGTGTCTGTGTGCCATGATGGGCAGTGATATCCACCAGCCGGCCAGTGGGCATCCTTGACATGCCCCCTCCACAATGGTGGAGACGCATCCTCACCGCAGAACCAACCTCGAACTCTGATCCCTAGTGGATAGTAGGAGATGCAGGTGGATGGGCTGTGTTGTTCTCCTGCTCTAACCCACAGCTCAGAGTCTGGTGGTGGGTTTAAACCAGAGTTTGGAACTGTTTCAGGAAACGGATTTGAAAACTACAAATTAAAATATTCAAAACCAGGAACAAAAGTGATATATACTGTACCAGAACAGAACCATTATTTTAAAAGCATGGGAATTGGTTAAATACGTTATTTTACGTTACAAAGCACCTATGCAAATCCCTCCCTCTGTCAATCAGAAACTTCTTCTGCCTGTGTCTGCCTGCCAGCTGAAAATATTTGTGTGTGTACGCTTCCTGCCCCTTCCCCTCCGAAGCATAGGCAACTGTAGCGCAATTCAGAAGTTAGGGAGAGAGATTTTAGAATAGAATAGATTAACCTTTTCAATGCTAGTTAAGGATACTATTGTTATCACAGTTTACATTAGTTTTATTAATTACAAAAATGTAATATGCGTTTAATTCTGGTGCCGCTCTGCACATACAAGCTTGTTAGCTAGATAGCTACCTCTGGTCCAACGGTAAGCCACAGGTAAAACAATGAGGTTAAGCGAACGCTCTGAAGTTCAAAGCTATTCAGAGTTCCTCCATAGAAGCCGCTCTTCTGTAGGTATAATTCTGTGGGCCTAATTCAAATAATGCACGTCATCACAAGATGCCCAGCGCTTCAAGCCAAGCCGCCTCCTCCACCCTCTCACACTCTCACCCCACCCACAAAATTTCATTTGCCTCTCACACCCTACAATTGTCTTTCCATCATGCATGAAAACAAAGCTTGCCCGTTCCATATCAAGCTGCTCAATCCGCACTGATTGTTGAAGTAATTTAATGTCGAGCTAAATGTAAAAAAAAAAAATGATTTCTGTATTACTGTATTTCTGCTGTTAGCTACAGTAGGTACTTTTCGACATGATCAAATGCCTCAGTTTAAAATGTTTGTGATCAATTAATGATACCCGAGCCCTGCCGATACCCAAGTTATTGATGAAACGGGAGGCCTTTCCTTTCTAGTCTTAGTTATACTTTGACACTAGGTTTTAACTGAAGGCTTCCATATTTTTGGAAACTACTGTTCAATGCCATGAAGTTGTTTTCCCAGTGTTTTCACCACTCTTTGAAGATAATGAGTCTTGGAGAGCATATAGCAAACAGAATCCCAGGGGAGTGGAACAAGCTTTCAGGGGGCAATAAGCCCCAGTGGCAAACTTGAGGAAATATTAAACCATTACACAGCCCTACCCAGCTATTAAAAGCTGCCCATTAGACACATAGCAGGAGGGGCACACAAGCATGTACACACAAACAAACATCTTACAACCCCAGGGTGTCTGCGGGTCCATGAAAAGCATTACATTCATTAATCTAAATTAAAAGCCTTAAAATATATTAAATTGTCGTCATTTCCGTTTTAAAAGGTCTCAAGGAAGGCGACCGGAGATAACTACAGTGTTTCCGCTATGTTGTGCAATTGCTTAATTGTCGCCACCATGGCAAAAGAAGAAAAATCATTTCATGAACTAATACTCCTGGAGCCTGTTAAGCTGAGGCCTGCTGCTGTGATGATCACTGCCTCTCCCACTGCAGCCCTGGATAATTTCTTTCTGCTTCTATAACATTTCAGATTAAAACATGGCTAATTCCAGTGAGATTTATATTTAGAGGTAGCAATCTAGCTAATGTGTTTTGGGTTTCTACTTACTCAGCTGGTGAATTAACACAGAATAAATGAGTATATGGTATTAGTGCACATAAATATGTAGGCAAGTTCATCTCTATTAAGCAAAAAATAACAACAGTAGCCTAAGTGTCATCTCAAAATTCATGACAATCACTGGATTAGGTTGCAGTGCACATCAAAATATCTGTCACGATCGTCGTATGGAGGGGACCAAAGCGCAGCGTGGTGTGAATACATTCTTCTTTATTGAATGAAGAACACGAAGAACACTTAAACAAAACAACAAAAAACGAATAAGACTAACGTGACCGCTATATAAACAATGTGCTAACGTATAACATAGACAATAACCCACGAAATACCCAAAGAAGATGGCTGCCTAAATATGGTTCCCAATCAGACAACGATAAACACCTGCCTCTAATTGAGAACCAAAGACCTACATAAACACCTAGATGGAAACAACCCCATAAATCTACAAAACCCCTAGACAGTACAAACACCCTAGATGAGACAAAAACACACATCACCCATGTCACACCCTGACCTAACCAAAATAATAAAGAAAACAAAGAATACTAAGGTCAGGGCGTGACAATATCTTGAATCATGCATTCCTGCTGAATGAAACAACTTATTTATTGAATAAAATTACAGTAGTCTATTACACTTCTTAATAAAGGACTTGTGAATCAAATGTTTTCTATTGCGTGATGGTGCATAAAAAATTGGTCGACCAAATCATGAGCTGGTACCACCAACTGAAGAAGCGTGGCACCACTGAGAAAAAGGTTTGTCTGGAGCCCTGCCAGGAAAGCTACTGGGTGTGCCCTGCAGACTTTTGTTCCAGCCCCTCTCTAACTCAAATCAAATCAAAGTTTATTTGTCACGTGCACTCCGGTACCACTTGCCATGCGGTAGTAGAGAGAACAGTCTATGACTGGGTTGGCTTGGGTCTTTGACAATTTTTAAGGCCTTCCTCTGACACCGCCTGGTGTAGAGGTCCTGGAGGGCAGGCAGCTTAGCCCCAGTGATGTACTGGGCGGTACGCACCACCCTCTGTAGTGTCTTGCGGTTAGAGGCCAAGCAATTGCTGTACCAGGCAGTGATGCAACCAGTCAGGATGCTCTCGATGTTGCAACTGTAGAACCTTTTGAGGATCTCAGGACCCATGCCAAATCTTTTTAGTCTCCTGAGGGGGAGTAGGCTTTGTCGTGCCCTCTTCACGACTGTCTTGGTGTGTTTAGACCATTCTAGTTTGTTGTTGATGTGGATACCAAGGAACTTGAAGCTCTCAACCTGCTCCACTACAGCCCCGTCGATGAGAACACCAGATTCTACGAATCAACTGCTCAACAGGACTTTAGTAATTTGACTCAGGTGTGTTTGAGCAGGGCTGGATAAAAGCTTGCACACACACAGTAGCCTAGATCTCCAGATGGAGAGTTGACCACATGTTTATACAGTAATAGTGATGTATGTTTGACTTTAAGGCATATTTTCACTGTGGTATTATTATGGTATTGAGTATAATTATACTAAGCTTGTATTGTTATCGAAATACAAGTTCTGGTATTGTGTCAACACTTTAATCTAACTGATGATTAGCCAATTTGGGTAGGCCATACAAAAGCAGATGGGCAACCCCATGTTACAGCCATCCCCATGTTACAGCCATCTGGTGAACACCTTCCTAATATTGGTCTTTGTGGTTGAATCTGTGATTGAAATGCAATGCTCGACATAGGGACTTTAATATGTGTGGGGTACAGAGACTTAAAAATCATATTTAACACTATTATTTCACACGTCAGAGTGAGTCCATGCAATTTATTATGTCACTTGTTAACCACATTTTTTAACCACATAACCAGTATTCAAGGGTTGAATACGTAATGACTCAAGATATTTCAGCTTTTCACTTTCAAATAATTAGTTAACACAGACATGGATCCTTACAAGAAAGCCCACTATGACCTCCAACGAGCCATCAAAAATGGATAATGTCAGTATAGGACTAAGAGAATCCTAGTACAGCGGCTCCAACACTTGTCGGATGTGGCAGGGTTTGCAGACTCTTAAGGATTACAAAGAGAAACCCAGCTGTGAGTTGCTCAGTGACGCAAACCTCCCAGACGAACTGAATGCCTTCTATGCTTATTTCGTGGCTAACAACACTGAGCCAGGCATGAGAGCCCCTGCTGTCCTGAATGACTGTGTCGGCGACTAAGCAAGTCTTTTAAAGAGGTTAACACATGCAAGGCCGCTGGCCCAGAGCGCGTTCTCAGAGCATGTGCAGACCAGCTGGTAAGTGTCTTCACACACATTTTCAGCATCTCCTTGTCCCAGTCTGTAATCCCAACATGTTTCAAACAGACCCCCATTGCCCCTGTTCCTAAGAACTAAAAGGTAACCTGCCTAAACTACTATCGTCCCGTAGTACTCATATCTGGAACCATGAAATGCTTTGAATGGCACACATCAACACCATCATCCTTGGACCCTGGACCCTCTTCAATTCCCATACTGCCCCAACAGATCCACAGATGACTATTGCACTTCACACTGCTCTCTCCCATCTGGACAAGAGGAATACATATGTGAGAATGCTGTTCATTGACTACAGCTCAGCGCTCAACACCATAGTCCTGCCAAACTCATCACCAACCTTTGGACCCTGGGACTGAACACCTCCCTTTGCAATTGGATGGTGAACTTTCTGAGGGGTCGGCACCAGGTGGTGAGGGTAGGTGACAGCACATCTGCCATGCTGACCCTCAACACGGGGGCCACTCAGGGCTGTGTGGTTAGTCCCCTCCTGTACTCCCTGTTTACCCACGACTGTGTGGCCACGCATGTCTCCAACACCACCATCAAGTTTTCTGACAACACAATCTTTGAATGCCTGATCACTCCCAACGATGAGACAGCCTACAGGGAGGAGGTCAGAGACTTAGCAGTGTGTTCCCAGGACAACAACCTCTCCCTCAACGTCAGCAAGGCAAATGAGCTGATCATGGACTACAGGAAAAGGACGGGCGGTATGTACCCATTGACATGGACGGGGCTGTATTGGAGCGGTTCGAGAACTTCAGGTTCCTCGGCATCAAATCAAATGTTATTTGTCACATGCACTGAATACAACTGGTGTAGACTTTACCATGACATTCTTGATTATCCCCAACAATGCAGTTTCAATATAAAAATAAAAGAGTAACACAAGGAATAAAATCAAATAGACAAGAATGGAGCTATATACAGGGCATACTAATACTAGATCAATGTGCTGAGGTATTTGAGGTAGATATGTACATGAAGGCAGGGTAAAGTGAGTACGCATCAGGATAGATATCAATAAGAGTAAAATGAAGAGCAACAGCAGCAAATGGTGAGTGTAAAAGTGTGTGGGTGTGTCACCACACAGATTTTGAGAATGACACAGATATTCATTTCCACTTAAGTTTGCTACTTCAGCATCTTTAGATATTTTTGTCAGATGTTACTATGGAATGCTGAAGTAGAATTACAAGCATTTCATAAGTGTCAAATGCTTTTATTGACAATTACATGAAGTTGATGCAAAGAATCAATATTTGCTGTTTTGACCCTTCTTTTTCAAGACCTCTGCAATCCGCCCTGACATGCTGGCAATTAACTTCTGGGCCACATCCTGACTGATGGCAGCCCATTCTTGCATAATCAATGCTTGGAGTTTGTCAGAATTTCTGGGGTTTTGTTTGTCCACCCGCCTCTTGAGGATTGACCACAAGTTTCCTGGCCATGGAATCAAAATATCAATGTTTTGTTCCCCGAGCCACTTGGTTATCACGTTTGCCTTGCTGGAAAGACATTTGTCCGTCACCAAACTGTTACTGGATGGTTGGGAGAAGTTGCTCTCGGAGGATGTGTTGGTACCATTCTTTATTCATGGCTGTGTTCTTAAGCAAAATTGTGAGTGAGCCCACTCCCTTGGCTGAGAAGCAACCCCACACGTGAATGGTCTCAGGATGCTTTACTGTTGGTATGACACAGGACTGATGGTAGCACTCACCTTGTCTTGTCTTCTCCGGACAAGCTTTTTTCCATATGTCCCAAACAATTGAAAAGGGGTTTGACTTTACCCCAGTCCTCAGCAGTCAACTCCATGTACCTTTTGCAGAATATTAGTCTCTCCCTGATGTTTTTCCTTGAGAGAAGTGGCTTCTTTGCTGCACTTCTTGACACCAGGCCATCCTCCAAAAGTCTTTGCCTTACTGTGCGTCCAGATGCACTCACACCTGCCTGCTGCCATTCCTGAGCAAGCTCTGTACTGGTGGTACCCCGATCCCGCAGCTGAATCAACTTTAGGAGACGGCCCTGGCGCTTGCTGGACTTTCTTGTGCGCCCTGAAGCCTTCTTCACAACAATTGAACCGCTCTCCTTGAAGTTCTTGATCATCCTATAAATGGTTGATTTAGGTGCAATCTTACTGGCAGCGATATCCTTGCCTGTGAAGCCCTTTTTATGCAAAGCAATGATGACGGCACGTGTTTCCTTGCAGGTAACAATGGTTGACAGAGGAAGAACAAATATTCCAATCACCCTTCTTTTGAAGCTTCCAGTCTGTTATTCGAACTCAATCAGCATGACAGAGTGATCTCCAGCCTTGTCCTCGTCAACACTCACACCTGTGTTAACGAGAGAATCACTGACATGATGTCAGCTGGTCTTTTCGTGGCAGGGCTGAAATACAGAGGAATGTTTTTTTGGGATTCAGTTCATTTGCATGGCAAAGAGGGACTTTGCAATTATTTGAATTCATCTGATCACGCTTCATAACATTCTGGAGTATATGCAAATTACTATCATACAAACTGAGGCAGCAGACTTTGTGAAAATTAATATTTGTGTAATTCTCAACTTTTGGCCACGTGAGTGTGAAATGTGTTTGTATTTGTGTTGTCTCGGTCTGTGTGTGTGTGCATGTGAATGTGTGGGGGTTTTGTGTGGGAGTATCAATGTAGTGTGCGTGAGTGAGTGAGTGAGTATATGGTTTGTCCAGTATATATAGTCTTGTGAGTCCAAGTTAGAATCAGTGCAGGTATTTTGGGTACCTTTGATTGGCTATATACGCCCATTTGAGGTAGACGTGAAGGCAGGGTAATAACTAGGCATCAGGATAGATAATAGTACAATAAAGAACAGTAGCAGCAGCAAATGAGTGTAAAAGTGTGTGAGTGTTTTTGTTTTGTGGATGTGTCATTGTAGTGTGTATATAGATTGTATATATAGTCTAGTTCAAGTACCATTAATTTACTATTTAGCCGTTAGCTTCTAACCCCAAGACATAAGACAGCTGTCTCGGAGCCTGCTGGTCAGAGAGCCGATGCTCCATTACCGGTAGATGAGTGATCAGTCTATGGCTCATGTGGCTGTAGTCATTGGCAATTCTTCAGGCCTTCCTCTGACACCACCTGATTTAGAGGTCGTGGACGGCAGGGAGCTCAGCCCTGTACTGGGCTGTACGCACAACCCTCTAACGCTTTACGGTCAAGGGCGGTGCATTTGACATACCAAGCGGTTATGCAGCCAGTCAAGAAGCTCTTGATGTTGCAGGTGTTGAACCTTTTGATGATCTGAGGGCCCATGCCAAATCTTTTCTGCCTCCTGAGGGGGAAGAGGCACTGTCGTGCCCTCTTCACGTCTGTGCTGGTGTGTGTAGACCATGTTAGGTCCTCTGTACTTCTCAAAGCGTGTTTATTATCTCACGGTTCATTTAAGGACACTATATAGGCCTACATAACACACAGTCAACACTGTGATCAATATGTGCATATTTCCATGGGTGTGTTTGAGTCTTCCAAGGTGTGTGTTTTGTGTGTGTTTATGCACTTGAGTGAACACACAAACCCTAATTTCCCCTGACAGGCAAAATAATAGTTTAGGCTCTCTTCTGCACGCTGGTCCCCTTCTCTTCATTTATATTCCCTATTCCCCATTGCTTCTCTTTCGGTCATATTCCCCATGGTTTTATTGAGCCTCTGTGCTCTCCTCTGTCTGTCAGTATCTGGGGGAATGAATGTGTGAATCTTGCTCTGATAGTAAATGGTGCACATCAAGTTCTCTCCTTGGACAAAAGGCTTAGATGTCCTTTATTCAAGACAAGCCCCCCGCTCCTCCGGCTCCAACCCCCAGAGGGCCTCGATAAGCTTAATGAACAGGCACCTTTTTTAAATGTATTGGTCTTTTATAATCTCTGTCTTCTTTTACAGACTACTCTCTCACAGGAAACCTTATAGAAGTGTATGGTGAATATTGCGCATCCGAGGAAATGATCACCTTTTTTAGTCCTGTTAATCTTCTTACCCACAATCTTTAGCTGTATTCTGTGATCTCTGCTTTCTAGAATTATAACTTTCAGGTTTATGACTTAGATTTTATTATTACTTAGATTTTACTAGCCATACCTGACCATACCTAACTGTACCTGATTTCCTAATGTGCCTGGTGTTAAGCATCTGTTGCCACTCCTCTTTTACCCAGTCAATTGTACTGTGCATTACGTGCTATTTTTGCCTGCGCTTTTCTCTTGATGATGAGTGAGGAAAAACATAAACCTTCAAGTGGATAATGTCGGCTTCTGCCATTTCATTAACAGACAAGCACTTCTCAGCGCCCTTGTCTGTTGTCAGAGCCCCTCTCTGTACTTTTTACCTCTGTGTCAGCACCCGGGGGCCACTGTCGTTTGGGAGGGAGCCCATTCCACAGCCATCACATTACATAGGTAATGAGGCTCTCCTGCCCATGTGGCACTAGAGGCCCAATCACAGTCAAAACGGTGCTCCACACAAGGGTTTCTATAAGTGGAGTGAGAGTGTGTGCGGCTGTGTGTGTACCCTTAGGTTGGTCCACACACATATGAAACAGGCGAGATATTGGATAGCAGAAATAAGAGCTTCAGTTCTGGCTTTGACTATTGGTCCGATATGAATCGAAAACAGGGACTTGTTCTTAAGGCAGATCACACAACATGGTTGTGGTCATTAGGATATATTATACCAATAAAACCAATTGTAATGGAAAATGAAAATGACTTATTTGGCAAGTCCAAGTATTCCCTCCCTGTTTATCTGTTTCCTTCAGTTTGGTGCACTTTTTTATTATGTTGTATGTGTGTTAGATACCTTAGGGAAAATACCCACATGTGGGTTAATGACAGTGGCTTCTTTGTGGCAGATTCAAAGCATTTTATCTGAAGATGAGACTGGAAATTAATATCAGTTTGTGATGCTTTTACATCTCTTCAGACACGTACACTTTGAACATTCAAATTCTCTACATCTTAGTTCTTTAAAATAATAGCCCTGTAACAGTGCTCCTATATTGCATTTACATGGTTCCATGTACACCTGAGTGCTCTAGCCTTGATTTACATATACAGGATTGGGTGTAGGCCTAAATGGCCCCAATCAATGCAGGAACTATGGATGGATTCATTCTGTCCCCCTCAAAGGGTTGTACTCCTAAACACTTAAACTACAATTGATTGGTTGTATAATCCTGGTCACCGTAGCCTGCATTGGCATCCCACGGATATTCACTTCACAAGAAAAGAGAAAATTGCATGAATGATTTTGTCTGAGGGGTTATGAGTGATTGAATGGTAAAATTACTGTGCTATTTATGCTGTACTGTTGTCTGAATAGCTTCTTACTGAGCCTTGGCACCACAGCCCTTCGTGTTAAAGGAACGTTTATTGAGAGCTGTATGAACTCAATCAGCATCTTTTCTAATGACCCCAGTCATTCCTACCAAAGTCATTCCTAACAATGAACAATAAATTGTTATGAGGCGTTTGGACTGCACTTAAAGCCCTGGAGGGTGTTGGTGGGTGGGTAGAGGGACGTTAAACAAAGGGATATGACCGTATTTAGCCCGCAAACGACGGCGTGGCCTTGTGCTCCCGCTCAGACAATGAGGCTTATAGGTCGATATTGCTCAGCAATGAGCACTGTCGCTGCCCCCACCATACCGTACCACCTCCATATCCTTCTGTGTCTGAGAGAAATTACATTCTATTCTACCACATTGCTCGCTGAGCCTTTACAAAAATGGTTGCTCATAATTGAGCAAAACTTCTCGCTGTACTCTTAATCATAGTTATCCCATTTATGAGAAAGAGAAGCCCCATTAACCAGCGAATGGCATGCAATGCCTTTTGCCTCCCAACCGAGCACTGCCCTACCTGGGCTACCTGGGCTCCGAACCAGGGACCCCCTGCACACATAGACAACAGCCACCCTCGAAGTATCGTTACCCATCACATATTTGTGGAAAGGTGTATATATAAAAATAAAATAACAATGCTTATTTATTTAGAGTCAAGGATATGTTTTGTATAATTCTACAAAGTCCTAGAAAAAAACAAAGGCCTGTATCGTAATTTTGTTTCTCTTTCAATAAAACATTAGTGTAATCATTGGTGAACTTTATTTGTGGATCTGATGAGTAATGGAGTTATAGTAATTAATAAAGTCCAGTTACAGATTCTTTTGACAGAGTAGAATAATAATATAACCAGCCAGGTGCACAGGTGAAATTATTTACTGTATTCCATTTTACGCCTATTATGTTACTAGCTTTTGCTTAAAATCCAGAGCAATGCTGCCGCGCGAATGGTCATGTGCTGAGTGCATGGACAGCACAGATATTCCTGGGAAAAAAATAATATGAAAAAATGCTGTACCTCTTGAAATATGATTTGACAAAGGTAAGTGCAATAGAAACAGCAGAATATGCTCTTTTTGATACTACATAAAAAATCCACATGTTTTACCTGCAGGAGGGTTTGATCAAGTGATGCTCCTTTCACTGCATCTGTAAATTACAAGCCCATCTTTTCATGTACAATTTAACAACTGATATATTGTCACTCATCAGATTATGGTTAATTTAATCTTGTCTATAGGCTAACTCTTACTATGCGTGGAATTAGTTTTGGTATAGTTTAGCTGTAGTTTCAAAGGGCCAGCTATGCAGGCTGACTGGCATTGTTGGGTTCACACTCATTAAGTTGGATAGAGTCGAGGATAAGTTTGGCATTATTCTAAAGGCCTACTGCTCCATGTAGCATGTTTTCATTTCCCTTACAATACATTTGATTAGTCATAGAGTTACAGTAAACAAAACAGTCCTGCAATAGCTTCTTTTTCAAAAGTAAAACTTAAAAGAGAATGGTATCAACCAGCAAGGGATGCAGACAAATTATTAACATGAGCTTCAACGTTGATAAATAGGCATAACACAAACTCATCATTACACTATTGTCTTTATAAATTACATCAACCTCTTTACCCTCCTTATCATTCAGTTAGGCCTAAATTAAATTCAATTGTGAAGTAAGGTGCACAATTATTGCTCATTCCATCCATTTGTCATTCATTCAGTGGGCTGGCATCGTTTGCTTTGCTGGATAGTCAAGGATATGTTTGGTATTATTCTAAAGGCTTACTGCACCATGTAGCATGTTTTAGTTTTCCTTACAATACATTTGATTAGTAATAGAGTTATAATAAATAATACAGTCCCATAACAGCTTGCAAAGTTAAACCTAAAAGAGAATGGTATCAACCCCCAAGGCACACTTCAAATAATTTGCTGCTGATTAATAGGCATAACAAACTCATCATTACACTGTCTTTCTAAATTAAATCAAACTCTTTCCCCTCATCACTCAGTTAGGCCTAAGTTAAATTCAATTGTGAAGTAAGGTGCACAATTATATGTGTGCATGGTGTACGTACACTACAGGGGCAGGTGTGTGAGTCCAAAGACACGGTGTGAGGGGACAAAACCCAGGTCCCGTAGTCTTGGTGGAAGGAATAGCACCAAAGTCTCGTGGAGATAGTGTATAAGAGTATATCCTAAAAAAAAGGCATTGTCCTCATGGGAGTTTTCTACAAAACTGTTAGTTCAAACCCTTTGGAAAGTGACTTGAGTACCTGTGCTTTGTTGTTTCGGCTTTCGTGCTACATGTATTGTGCACTTGTTATTTCGGGTCTCGTCCCGTGTGATCTTTAGAGGTTTAAACCTCACTCTTTTGTTTGAGTTACATCCCTGTGTATTTTATATATGTGTTTGTTTTGGGCTTCGTCCCCGTGACCTTTTTCATGACATGTTGTATTTTGGGTGGAGTAATAACACCCCTTATTACGTATTTCGGCACCTGCCTCCGATCCTTATTCAACGTGACACTCTACAAGGAGTCAAAAGCATTCCACAGGGATGCTGGCCCATGTTGACTACAATGCTTCCCACAGTTGTGTTCCAATTCATTAAAAAAGTGTTTGATGGGGTTGAGGTCAGGGCTCTGTGCAGGCCAGTCAAGTTCTTCCCCACCGTTTTGACAAACCAGTTCTCCATTTCTGTTTGGACCTCACTGTGTGCACTGGGGCATTGTCATGCTGAAACAGGAAAGGCCTTCCCCAAACTGTCACCACAAAGCTGGAGGCACAGAATCGTCTAGAATGTCATTGTATGCTGCGTTAAGATTTCCCTTTACCATTATTCCTCCTCCACCAAACTTTACAGTTGGCACAGTCCGTCAGACTGCCAGATGGTGAATTGTAATTCATCACTCCAGAGTACAATGGCGGTGAGCTTTATACCCTTCCAGCCGACGCTTGGCATTGTGCATGGTGATGTTAAACTTGTGTAGTTCTTGTGCTGAGGTTTCTTCCAGAGGCAGTTTGGAACTCAGTAGTGAGTGTTGCACCTGAGGACAGATGATTTCTACACGCTACGCGCTTCAGCACTTGGCGGTCCCTATCTGTGAGCTTGTATGGTCTACCACTTTGCGGTTGAGCTGTTGTTGCTCCTAGACGTTTCAACTTCACAATAACAGCACTTACAATTGACTGGGGCAACTCTAGCAGGGCAGAAATGTGACGAACTGACTTGTTGGAAAGGTGGCATCCTATGACGGTGCCACGTTGAAAGGCACTGAGCTCTTCAGTAAGGCCGCTCTAAAACCAATGTTTGTCAATGGAGATTGCATAGCTGTGTGCTCAGTTTTATACGCCTGTCTGCAACGGGTGTGGCTTAAATAGCCGAATCCACTGATTTGAAGGGGTGTCCACATACTTTTGTATATAATAGTGTGTGTGTGCTTATAAACTCAGCAAAAAAAGAAATGTCCTCTCACTGTCAAATGCATTTTTTCCAGCAAACTTAACGTGTAAAAATGTGTATGAACATAACAAGATTCGACAAATAAAACATAAACTGACAACGTTCCACAGACATGTGACCAACAGAAATTGAATAACGTGTCCCTGAACAAGGGGGGGGGGGGTCAAAATCAAAAGTACCAGTCAGTATCTGGTGTGGCCACCAGCTGCATTAGGTACTGCAGTGCATCTCCTCCTCATAGACTGCACCAGATTTGCTAGTTCTTGCAGTGAGATGTTACCCCACTCTTCCCCCAAGGCACCTTCAAGTTCCTGGACATTTCTGGGTGGAATGGCCCTTGCCCTCACCCTCTGATCCAACAGGTCCCAGACGTGCTCAATGGGATTGAGATCCGGGCTCTTCGCTAACCATGGCAGAACACTGACATTCCTGTCTTGCAGGAAATCACGCACAGAACGAGCAGTATGGCTGGTGGCATTGCATTGCTGGAGGGTCATGTCAGGATGAGCCTGCAGGAAGGGTACCACATGAGGGAGGAGGATGTCTTCCCTGTAACGCACAGCATTGAGATTGCCTGCAATGACAACAGACCATGACGCACCCTCCATCTCCATATCGATCCCACTCCAGAGTACAGGCCTCGGTGTAACGCTCATTCCTTCGACGATAAACGCAAATTCGACCATCACTCCTGGTGAGAAAAAACTGCGACTCGTCAGTGAAGAACACTTTGCCAGTCCTGTCTGGTCCAGCGACGGTGGGTTTGTGCCCATAGGCGACGTTGTCGCCGGTGATGTCTGGTGAGGACCTGCCTTACAACAGGCCTGCAAGCCCTCAGTCCAGCCTCTCTCAGCCTATTGCGGACAGTCTGAGCACTGATGGAGGGATTGTGCGTTCCTGGTGTAACTCGGGCAGTTGTTGTTGCCATCCTGTACCTGTTCCACAGGTGTGATGTTCGGATGTACCGATTCTGTGCAGGTGTTACACGTGGTCTGCCACTGCGAGGACGATCAGCTGTTCATCCTGTATCACTGTCTTATGCGTCTCACGGTACGGACATTGCAATTTATTTCCCTGCCCACATCTGCAGTCCTCATGCCTCCTTGCAGCATGCCTAAGGTGCGTTCACGCAGATGAGCAGGGACCCTGGGCATCTTTCTTTTTGTGTTTTTCAGAGCCAGTAGAAAGGCCTCTTTAGTGTCCTAAGTTTTCATAACTGTGACCTTAATTGCCTACCATCTGTAAGCTGTTAGTGTCTTAACGACCGTTCCACAGGTGAATGTTCATTAATTGTTTATGGCTCATTGAACAAGCATGGGAAACAGTGTTTAAACCCTTTACAATGAAGATCTGTGAAGTTATTTGGATTTTTACGAATTGTCTTTGAAAGACAGGGTCCTGAAAAAGGGAAGTTTAGTTTGGGATAAAGTGACTAGGCAACGTGATAGATAGTAAACAGTAACAGCAGCGTCTGTGATGAGTCAAAAGCAATTAGTGCAATAATTGTCAATGCAGATATTCCGGGTAGCTATTGGTTAACTATTTAGCAGTCTTATAGAGTCCTGTTTGTTCCAAACTTGGTACGTCGGTACTGCTTGCAATACGGTAGCAGAGAAAACAATCTATGATTTGGGTGGCTGGAGCTTTGACAGTTTTTAGGGTCTTCCTCTGATACCTCCTGATATAGATGTCCTGGATGGCAGGGAACTTGGCCCCAGTGATATACTGTGCCATACCTGCTACCCTCTGAAGAGACGTTGTCATGCCTTCTTCACAACAGAGTTGATGTGTGTGGACCATGAGAGTTCCTTAGTGATGTGGACACAGAGGAACATGAAGCTCTCAACCTGTTCCACAACACCCCTGTGGATGGGGGCGTGCTAGGCCCTCAGTTTCCTGTAGTCAACGATCAGCTCCTTTGACTTGCTGACGAAGAGGGAGAGGTTGTTTCCTGGCACCACACTACCAGGTCTCTGACCTCCTCTCTGTAGGCGTCACATTGTCGTTGGTGATCAGGCCTACAACTGTCGTGTGTGGCCACACAGTCATGGGTGAACAGGGAGTACAGGAGGGGCCTAAACACTCACCCCTGAGTGGCCTCCATGTTGAGGGTCAGCAGTTTCCTACCCTCAACACCTGGGGGCGGCCCATCAGGAAATCCAGGATCCAGTTGCAGAGGGAGGTGTTTAATCCCAGGGTCCTTAGCTTGGTGATGAACTTTGAGGGCACTATGGTGTTTAAAGCTGAGCTGTTGTCAAAGGACAGCGTTCTCAGGTAGGTGTTCCTTTTGTCCAGTGTGGAGTTCAATTGAGATTGTGTCATCTGTGGAATTGGACTGGGTCCAGGGTGTCTGAGATGGTGTTGATGTGAGCCATGACCAGCCTTTAAAAGTATTTCATGGATACAGATGTGAGTGCTACAGGGCGATAGTCATTTAGACATTTCCTTGGCGTCTTGGGCACAGGGACTATGGTGGTCTACTTGAAACATGTAGGTATTACAGACTGGGTCAGGGAAAGGTTGAACATTTCAGTGAAACACTTGTCAGTTCATGCTCTGAGTATGTGTCCTGGTAATCCGTTTGGCCCCGTGTCCTTGTGAAAGTTAACCTGTTTAAAGGTCTTACTCACATCAGCTGCGGAGAGCATGATCAGACAGTCGTCTGGAACCGCAGGTGCTCTCATGCATAGTTCAGTGTTGCTAGCCTTGAAGCACACAAAGAAGATATTTAGCTTGTCTGGTAGGCTCGCATCACTGGGTAGTTCGCGGCTGGGTTTCCATTTGTAATCCGTGATAGTTTGCAAGCCGTACCACATCCGAGGAGCATTAGAGCCGGTGTAGTAGGATTCGATCTTGGTTCTGTATTGACACTTGGCCTGTTTGATGATTTGTCGGAGGGCATAGTGTGATATCCTATAATCTTCCGGGTTAGAGTCCCGCTCCTTGAAAGTGGCAGCTCTACCCTTAAGCTCAGTGCCAGTGTTGCCTGTAATCCATGGATTCTGGTTGGGTTATGTATGTATGGTCACTGTGGGGACGACGTACCTGATGCACTTATTGATAACACCAGTTACTGATGTGGTGTACTCCTCAATGCTATGGGAAGAATCACAGAACATATTCCAATCTTTGCTAGCTAAACAGTCCTGTAGTTTAGCATCTGCTTCATCTGACCACTTTTTTATAGACCGAGTCACTGGTGCTTCCTGCTCCATTTTTGCTTGTCAGCAGGAATCAGGAGGATAGAATTATGGTCAGATTTGCCAAATGGAGGGTGAGGAAGAGCTTTGTACGCATCTCTGTGTGGAGAAAACGTGGTCTAGAATTTTTGCACATTTAGCATGCTGATAGAAATTAGGTAAAACTGGTAAAACTGATTTAAGTTTCCCTGCATTTAAGTCCCTGGCCACAAGGAGCACCGCCTCTGGATGAGCGGTTTCCTGTTTGCTTATGGTGGTATACAGCTCATTGAGTGCGGTTTTAGTGCCAGCATCGGTCTGTGGTGGTATGTAGACGGCTACAAAAAATGCAGATGAAAACTATGTAGATGAGATACTCTACGTCAGGCTAGCAAAACCTCAAGACTTCCTTAGATATTGTGCACCAGCTGTTGTTTACATATATGCATAGGCACCCGCCCTGTGCCTTACCAGAGGCTGCTGTTCTATCCTGCCTATAGCTCTGTGTTCTTAATGTCGTCGTTCAGCCACGACTCGGTGAAACATAAGATATTACAGTTTTTTCATGTTCCGTTGGTAGGATATACGTGCTTCCAGTTCATCCCATTTATTTTCCAGCGATTGAACATTAGCTAGCCAGGATGGAAGGCAAAGGCAGATTAGCCACTCGTCGCCTGATCCTCACAAGGCAGATTAGCCACTCGTTGTCTGATCCGCACCCTGATCTTTTTCCGCAAAATCTCATTTTCCTTCTCCAGCGAATGATCCTCAGAAGGCAGATTAGCCACTCGTCGTCTGATCCGCACCCTGGATCGATTAGCCGCAAAATCTCATTTTCCTTCTCCAGCGAATGACAGGGATCTGGGCCTGGTCGGGTGTCTGTAGTATATCCCTTCCGTCCGACTCATTGAAGAAAAAAACTTTGTCTAATCTGAGGTGAGTAATCGCAGGACTGATGTCCAGAAGCTCGTTTCGGTGATAAGAGACGGTAGCAGCAACATTATGTACAAAACAAGTTACGAACAACGCAATAATTTTTTTTTCAAATAGCATGGTTGGTTAAGAGCCGATAAGAAGGCAGCCATCCCCTCTGGCGCCATCATGAAGGAAAGGATGGTTCAAACATTTCAAACTAACAACCTCAAATATTACACAATGATGTTTATATTTCTTCAGAATCGTCCACGAGATGTGAGACCAGATACGACCATAGTAGTCTTTCCTGTTTGTCTTACATGCCATTTTTCCATTTGTAATACATCTTCAGGATTAGCATTTGTATTTGATGTGTAGAGTGAGGCATAGCCCATTTTTCAATAATTTGTTTCATGTGAGCTCTCTCAAAAGAAAACATTTGGTTATTCTCGCTAACATGATTCACAGACAGTTCCCCATTACTTCTCTGAAGGGGTTCTTTTGAGCCGAAGGGGTTTTATTGAGCCAATAAGGCCACTCCATTTACCAAGGCTTCCTTGTTTATTTTAACCCCAACTCTCCAGGATGAGGCTTGCCTCCTTCAGACAACTTAAGGTTTACCTAAGGTTACTTAAGCTAAACATTTAGTAAAAATGAAAATGTTACTCCTGCTGAAAGGGATTGGGAATTTAAAAATTGTAAATACGTTCAACTACAATGGTGGCAGTAAAAAAGAAAATAAAGATTACTTTTCCACTGTTGTAGTGAAACAGCAAGGAGGACTAATTCAGCTGGAACACACTGAGACACAACTCAAACATAGCACTTAGAAGCAGACATCAAATGAATATTACTAAGCATTTTTAAATCTGTAGCATTACAGGATGTATAAAACTATCATAGACCTAGGGATACAAAGGGGTCTAGGTAATGAGATGCTGTGCTAATTAAGATGAGTATTGAAAAACATTAGCAATTTGAGTAATGGGATAGCTTAATTAAATGAATTATTAATCTCTGCTTCTAAGTGTTATGTTTGAATTGTGCCTCAGTGTGTTCCAGCTGAGTTAGGACAGAGTCCTCCTTGCTGTTTCATCACAAAGTCATAATGTTTGTAGTTGAACGTTTTTTTATGTTTACAATCCAAATCCCTTTCAACAGCATTGAATAAATATAAATATTTACCAAATGTTTAGCTTAAGTAACCTTAGATAAACCTTAAGTTGTCGACCCCTCCCCCCCCCTCCCCTTTGAAAAGAAATGCAATTTTGATTGGTGGTGGGGGGGTTTCAAAAACAAATGACTAAATAATCTAATGCTTAGGCAGTATTAATTTTGTTCCTTACTTAATTATTTATTATTCATTTACATTTTCTGGTTGGAGACTGTCACGTCTACTCCCGCTCCACCTCTCCGGCGCTCTGACTACCGTCATTACGCACACCTGGCACCATTGTTAAGCGCACCTGCGCCTCATCATGAGACACACCTGGACTCCATCTCTTCACTGATTACCTCTCCTATATCTGTCACTCCCTTAGTCAATACTGCCTGGGGAATGGAACTATGTGTTTCATGTCCGTACGCTACTCTTGTTTCTTGTATTGGTCCATGTTCTGTTTATTGTTAAACTTTAACACCTGCACTTGCTTCCCGACTCCCAGTGTATACGTTACAGAAACAGCCTATATGGCCATAAACATCAGTTTTAGACCCAAAATTAGTAGGAGGACTTTGGTTATGTGGGAGATTTAATGTGGGAGTTTTAAGGAATGGCTAATTCTTCATATCTATGGTGTGGGTTTTCCGAACACAGGAAACGTGAAAATAGCAAACCCTGCAAGGACAATCATGCTATAAGGGAATGGAGAACGAGGAAAAAACTGGTGTTAGTGTTATATTAGGAGGTTGTGAATAGTATAAAAGTATATTCCTGGTGGTTATTTCCTGGGTTGACTGAAATTGCATGACTTTAATTAGTAGTAGTCAGTAGTGAAGGCTACGAGTGAGAAAAAACATCAGAAGATAACACACAGAGAACTCGCAAGACTGAAAACCATGGAATTGTTACTTACTGACAAACCTGCGATGACCCTGACATCAGACGTCGGACCCAAGATACCCCATAGAAAAAAATAGCTGAGTATAAATCAGCATTATATGATGCTCCAAAAATATGTTTTCTAAGTTTGCATAGAACCCAAATCCCCAATAATCAGACGTCGGACCCAAGATACCCCATAGAAAAAAATAGCTGAGTATAAATCAGCATTATATGATGCTCCAAAAATATGTTTTCTAAGTTTGCATAGAACCCAAATATCCCCAATAAGGTGCTGACAAGTCAATTGGGGAAGTCTAATGGTGTACTGTGAAGCTCTATACCTTAGCCGAAGGAGAAGAATATACAGACAAAATCTTAGGAGTGAAATATAGGCTTGAGGACTGGGAGTTGTTTTGCAAGGCGGTGTGTCCTGATCTGACAAATAGACCGAAGTGTTATACCTTGTACAGGGGATACAAGGCCAAGTGGGAAGGTGCACCAGACTCATCAGGGAGAGTCTTTCATAGTGTGAGATGTAGTGTAAAGAATGGACTTCCATACCACGAATGAGAACATCCGTAGCGGGAAACTCTATGCTGAGGATGATGGTTTTAGGTTAAGTATGCTGATACCTGTTCAAGGCTGGGATATAATGGAATTACAAATTAGAAAGATTTAGTAAGGTGCTAGTATCTCTATAACGCCTTCTGAGGTGACTTCCGAAAACTCTTTTGATGTCTTTAAAAAAAAATTTTTTTTGTTGTATTTTAAATTCAAAGTGGTATGTATTTCCTAGTTGCTGGGTATTTGACAAAGTATGAACAGGGTTACAGCGACCCTCATAGTGAGATAATGTATATCCAGTATCACTCCTGTCTATAAGTTAAAAGATTATGATGGGTAACATATCGAGGGGGCCTTTTATATGGAGGAACTAGTTAAATACACCTTCCCGTGGAAGAGATTCTGGACCGATAGACACTAAATGGGTTTTGAGAACGTGTTGGGTTTTAAAGGATGATGTAATGGCTGCAGCGAGTGAAAAACTTGAACCATTGTACTTGATGTAAAGTACAACGGATTCTCCCCAGTAATTACCTGTCTCTCCACAGTAATTACCTGACTCTCCCATCTCTACTAAAAAACTCAAGTGCTTGACAAAAACAAAAAGTTTATTGCATCCCTAACAAAAAATGCTGATCAGCTTACATGAATAGCCTGATTAATGATGGCCCCGAAAAGGAAGGCAGATGTTTTACGTGCCCCTAACCGATTTGTTTTTTTGTTGGTTTATTTGCAACTTTTTAAACTTATTTTGTACATAATGTTGCGGCTACCGTCTCTTATGACTGAAAATATCTTCTGGACATCAGGACTGCGATTTCTCATCACGGACTGGCAGAATAATTTTTTCCTTTAATGTGTCTGATGAGCCCGACGCGATCAATATACTGCTTTCTCGGGAACAGGCCCAGATCCCCATGATTTGAGTGAAGAGGGGGCGGAGAAAAAGGGGTTGGAGGGCGGGCTGCCTTCTGAGAATTCGTAGGCAATCGAATAAACCCCCTCTTCCTTCTATTCTGCAAGCAAACGTGCAATCTTTGGACAATAAAATAGATGACATACACGGAAGACTAAACTACCAACAGGACATTCTAAACTGTAGTATCTTATGCTTCACAGAGTCGTAGCTGAACGACGACACTATCAACATACAGCTGGCTGGTTATACGCTGCACCGGCAGGATAGAACAGTGGTGTCTGGTAAGACAAAGGGCGGCGTACTATGTATTTTTGTAAACAACAGCTGGTGCACGATATCTAAGGAAGTCTCGAGCTATTGCTCGCCTGAGGTAGAATTTCTCATGATAAGCTGTAGACCACACTACCTACCGAGTTTTCATCTGTATTTTTTGTAGCTGTTTACATACCACCACACTAAGACATCATTTAATGAGCTGTATTCCGCCATAAGCAAACAGGAAAACGCTCACCCCCGGAGGCATCGCTCCTAGTAGCCGGGGACTTTAATGCAGGGATACTTAAATCCGTTTTACCAAATTTTTATCAGCATGTTCCCAGAGGGAACAGAGGGAAAAAACTCTAGACCAACTTTACTCCACACACAGAGATGCGTGTAAAGCTCTCCCTTGCCCACCATTTGGCAAATCTGACCAAAATTCTATCCTCTTGATTCCTGCTTACAAGCAAAAATTAAAGTAGGAAGCACCAGTGACAAGGGCAATAAAAAGTGGTCAGATGAAGCAGATGCTAAGCTACAGGACTTTTTTGCTAGCACAGACTGGAATATATTCTGGGATTCCTCCGATTTCATTGTGGAGTACACCACATCGGTCATTGGCTTCATCAATAAGTGCATTGATGTTCGCATCCCACAGTGACTGTACGTACATACCCCAACCAGAAGCCATGGATGGCAGGCAACATCCCCACTGAGCTAAAGGCTAGAGCTGCCGCTTTCAAGGAGCGGGACTCTAACCCGGAAGCTTATAAGACATCCCGCTATGCCCTCCAACTAACCATCAAACAGGCAAAGTGTCAATACAAGACTAAGATCAAATCGTACTACACCAGCTCCGACGCTCGTCGGATGTGACAGGGATTGCAAACTATTACAGACTACAAAGGGAAGCACAGCCGAGAGCTGCCCAGTGACACAAGCCTGCCAGGTGAGCTAAACCACTTCTATGCTCGCTTCGAGGCAAATAACACTGAAACAAATAACACTGAAACATGCATGAGAGAACCAGCTGTTCCGGAAGACTGTGTGATCACGCTCTCTGCAGCCGATGTGAGACCTTTAAACAGGTCAACATTCACAAGGCTGCAGAGCTAGACGAATTACCAGGACGTGTACTGCGAGCATACGCTGACCAACTGGCAAGAGTTTTCACTGACATTTTCAACTTCTCCCTGTCTGAGTCTGTAATACCACCATGTTTTAAGCAGACCACCATAGTGCCTGTGCCCAAGACCACTAAAGTAACCTGCCTAAATGACTACTGACCCGTAGCACTCACGTCTTTAGCCATGAAGTGCTTTGAAAGTCTGGCTATGGCTCTCATCAACACCATTATCCCAGAAACCCTAGACCCACTCCAATATTTATACCGCCCAAACAGATAATTCTCAGATAATTCTCTATTGCACTCTACAGTGCCCTTTCCCACCTGGACACAAGGAACTATGAAAATGCTATTCATTGACTACAGCTCAGCATTCAACACCATAGTGCCCTCAAAGCTCATTAATAAGCTGAGGACCTTGGGACTAAACACCTCCCTCTGCAAATGGATCTTGGACTTCCTGATGGGCTGCCTCCAGGTGGTAAGGGTAGGTAACAACACATCCGCAACACTGATCCTCAACACAGTGGCCCCTCAGAGGTGCGTGCTCAGTCCCTTCCTGTAGTCATGACTGAACACTATCATTAAGTTTGCCGAAGACACAACAGTGGTAGGCCTTATCACCAACAACGACGAGACAGCCTATAGGGAGGAGGTCAGAGACATGGCCGTATGGTGCAGGACAACAACCTCTCCCTCAATGTGGTCAAGACAAAGGAGATGATTGTGAACTACAGGAAAAAGAGGACCGAGCACGCCCCCATTCACATAGACGGGGCTGCAGTGGAGCAGGTTGAGAGCTTCAAGTTCCTTGGTGTCCACATCAACAACAAACTAACATGGTCCAAGTACACCAAGACATTCGTGGAGAAGGCACGACAAAACCTATTCCCCCTCGGGAGACTGAAAAGATTTGACATGGGTCCTCCGATCCTCAAAAGGTTCTACAGCTGCACCGTCAAGAGCATCCTGACTGGTTGCATCACTGCCTGGTAATGGAAACTGCTTCGCCTCCGACCGGCAAGAACTGGCCGGTCAGAGATACTGACTAACTACTTTTGACTTTGACTTTTGATTTTTACCCCCACACCCCTTTGATCAGCGACACATTATTTCATTTCTGTTAGTCACATGTCTGTCGATCTTGTTCAGTTTGTCTCAGTTGTTGAATCTTGTTATGCTTATTCAAATATTTACACATGTTAAGTTTGCTTAAAATGAACGCAGTTGACAGTGAGAGGACATTTATTTATTTGTCCTTGACTCCAGTAATTTGTGTCTTGAATTTTTACTGTTTTTGCAGAGTGTGTGTATACACTTGTTCTGTTTGCGTGTATACTGTTCTCTGAAATGTACAGAAAACTCTGTCGCTGTGAAAGTCTCTGAAAGTCTAAAATGTTATTCTACAAAATTGTTGGTTTAATTGCTATTTATCAAAATGAATTTTGATTTTCTTCTATTACAGTTAAACAAACTGGATGACTTAATAACTTATAATGATCTCTAAATTATCTTGTAATATCATTTAGACTTTTTATATGATTTTGGAATTTGTAGTAGTATTTTCAAACACAAAATATTTATATTTAGTATTTATTTAACTTGGCATTTATTATCATTAGGTGATTCAGCTAAACTGCCACATGACCCTGCCGCATTTGGGGGGAAATGTATTTGGGGTTCAAATTCACCAGCTTTTCATTTTATTTTAAATAGATTTTAGATTTAAAAACAATCGAGGATAACCCTCGAAACATGGTCCAAAAAAAAATCTCATGTAAAGTTCAAATCCAGCTCGAAAAAGTGTGATGACGACAGGTGCATAAGGGGTCGTGGTATAGATTTCTTCCCCCAAGACCACGGGACCTGGGTTTTGGCCAGTTTGGCCCCTCACACTGTGTCTTTAGACTCACACCCCCACGCACCTTCCCCTGTCGCGTACCTACACACGTACATCGTACACACATTTTTTGGAGCTAATACTAATTCTACGAATTGTACACGTATATGTACAAAAGGACATACATCGTCATAAGAATACTCCAACATTCTTAAGTGAACAAAATATCTCCACCTGATCTACTTTACTTGCGTACATGTACGTGGCCTTTGACATTTTGGTTGTAAATCAGGGTCCTAAATAATTATTGTGTGTGGATTTGCTGTTACTACAGACACAATGGCTATATATACACACAAAACACATTTATACACTTATACACCCTCAACACACAAGCCCTATATGATATGTGTATCTAAATGTGTACAATAGGCCTGCTTATTTGGGAATATAATAGTAGAATCAACTTGAACTATAGAAAAAATTATCACTTTGAAAAGTTACCTTTTCACTGTTTAACCAGTGAATACATCCTATTGACGGAAGGTTTGGCTGGTTATGCTCGCCATTATAGTTCCACACAGGAACCACATTTTTCACAAGAAGGGACGAGCAAGTTTGTAGATAATATAATATATAATATATCCCATTTAGCAGACGCTTTTGTCCAAAGCGACTTACAAGTCGGCTGGGGCCACTACTTTTACATATGGGTGGCCCCAGCGGGAATCGAACCCACGACGCTTGGCGTTGCAAGCGCCATGCTCTACCGACTGAGCCACAGGCGCTATACCCCATTTATGAACAGGTGAGCCATCAGATTTTAAACCACCCAGCAGATGTGTGTGACGTCCTCTTTTCAGTTGCCATTGATGTGCAGCTGTGGCAGACCGTGGCTAGATTAGACCCATTCTGATGGAAGGGGCTGATAAATGTAATCATTTTGGTCCGGCACAGAGTTTCCCCCGTAAAGGCATTTTTTCCTCATTGTGGAAAAAGCTGGCTTCCGTCTCCATGGTAACAGCCTGGCGGTGCCGGCAGATGGGAGAGACTGCAGGAATCCTGTGCGATGAAGTAGCGTTGACTTTTTTCACACATTTTGGGCAATTCTATAGGTATTATTCTCAACGCTGCTGATTTCCAGAGGCCCTCCCACCATTTGTCAGATTTGGTGTGTTTTTGTTTTCCTCTGACCCCGCGGCAGCCTTGTAATGGTACCTATTTATTTATTTGTGTAAATACATCTCTTAGATCACCTCTTAATCTTGCAAACATGTCAGATTTTTTATCATCTTTAAAGCCGCACTGTAATATGTGCATATCAAGATTGGGCCAACAAAAATGTAGAGTGGCACAAATTAATCTGTCATTTTCACATGCAAATAACACTTTTATTTTTATTGAAGAGCCCAAGGAATGACATTTCTTTAGGGCAACACTCTAATCAAGGGGGTTATTATATTCATTGAAATGACTGTAAATGTAAGATTGTGCCCTTCCCAGTGGCATGTCTTTGTATGTGCTGTCCTTTCACTAACTAATGCTACAATTTCAAACAGTACTTTTTTGCTGCTTGACATAATGCTCTGCAGAGGGTCACTTACCAAAACCATTGACTGATCAACCATTTATTCTGGAGACTTAGTAGTGCACCGAGAGTCATCAGTTAAACAGCAATAGCCATTGTGTCTCAGAGTCCACCAACAGCTGACCAAAACCTATTTTACTTTTGATTAGGAAGTCAATCTCCACCCTCATTCAATTCTTGATTTTCAAGGTCTTGCAATAGATGACACTGATTACCCCAGACACCAAGACACCAGAGTAGTATTTACAACCACCATGGTGGTGTGCACTCCGGCTGGTTTCTCACGACTCAGTGACAAAAACGAATGCTCAATACATTTTTGGCAACCATTACAGAAAACATGTACCCTGTCATCCCGTATCCCGGTGAAAAATGGCCAAAACGTGCTATACATACATTAGAGCTTCACAGTGCTGTATGGGTTTAGACTGACAGCCGTTATAAATTTCAGCACCGCACGTGCCCCCATCCCTCCTGCTAATTGGGCTACTTTTGCACATTTGTTGTTGTCTGAGTTAGGGAAACGCTGTAAATCGAGAGAAGTTCATGTCCGCTTTGATGTCATACAAGCAAACCGCAAACAAATGTGCATTTCACCTTTCCTTATTTTAAAAATAATTTAATTACATTATCACTGTTTATGATTGCTATGTTTGATCCACAGTTACAAGGATGACATGTGTTATACCCTTGTTGTCCAGAACAGAATGAGCCTATTGTATTGTGACAAAAATGAGCAGCGGACTTCAATGCACTCATGACATTCTATGCACACTAAAATACAATCTGTTAGTCTGAAGTGCATTTTGAAAGCCTAATAGTATACGATTGTTTTTATCTGTTGCCAACATAGCTACCCATGTTGGCAACAGATTTAGATTTCAATGGGGCGGCAGGTAGCCCAGCAGTTAAGAGCGTTGTAACCGAAAGGTCGCTGATTTGAATCCCTGAGCCGGCAAGGTGGAAAAATCTGCCGTTTGCTCTTGAGCAAGGCATTTAACCCCCAACAACACCTGCTCCCTGGGCGCCGATGACTTGGATGTTGATTAAGGCAGTCCCCCGCACCCCATCCCGCAACTGACTAGGAAGGTTTTTTGGATTACGTAAACAACAACCATAATTGTGTGATGGTTGGACGCAGGGCTGTGTTACAAAAACAAATATATATACAAGTGAGCTTCCTTTAATTCCTCAATGGCAAAGCTAGGAGAGCTCAAATATGCACCTTATACATTAGTTGGAGGCTCTGTCATTGCTTATTAAAAGTGCATTGAAATTACTAAGGAACTTCGCACAGTTTAGAGAGTTGTGTGGCCACTTAGAGACACCAGTTAGAGCTTTCACTGAAACCCTTGTAGTAGTTTTTTCTTACCGTGCACCTACTCCAGAATGTAAATGAATATTCTTATTATGTTACTGAATATATCCAGAGTATGCTGTGAAAATTACAGTAAATGTAAAATGCACATACAATCAAGTATAATGTCTGGATTCAGTCTTGTGTCAGGTGAACTGTTGTATCCTCACCTTTGGTCTGATAATTTTCCCATAATTTCCGAAGTGTTTTCTTTCAATTGCTACTATGGTCATGCATACACTTTTTATGATTCTTCTGTTAGAAACATTTAAATTGGGCCCTATCCATATAGGCCACTTTTCTTAAGTGTAAGGAGTTAAAACATTTACAATTGATCCATGCTGTCTATTTATCTCATTTTTAACAACCTGGTAATTTAGTATTTGGTTAATTTATTTTCTCTTTCTTTGGAGGAGCTGCCTAGGTTTCTGAGGAGTATGTGTTCCTTCGTTGCTTTTCCAGAGTGGAGAGTGGTGTTGTTCCATATACCTGGTGGTGTTGTTCCATATACCTGGTGGTGTTGTTTCATATACCTGGTGGTGTTGTTTCATATACCTGGTGGTGTTGTTTCATATACCTGGTGGTGTTGTTTCACATACCTGGTGGTGTTGTTTCACATACCTGGTGGTGTTGTTTCACATACCTGGTGGTGTTGTTTCATATACCTGGTGGTGTTGTTTCATATACCTGGTGGTGTTGTTTCATATACCTGGTGGTGTTGTTTCACATACCTGGTGGTGTTGTTTCACATACCTGGTGGTGTTGTTTCATATACCTGGTGGTGTTGTTTCATATACCTGGTGGTGTTGTTTCACATACCTGGTGGTGTTGTTTCATATACCTGGTGGTGTTGTTACATATACCTGGTGGTGTTGTTTCATATACCTGGTGGTGTTGTTCCATATACCTGGTGGTGTTGTTTCATATACCTGGTGGTATTGTTTCATATACCTGGTGGTGTTGTTTCACATACCTGGTGGTGTTGTTTCATATACCTGGTGGTGTTGTTTCATATACCTGGTGGTGTTGTTTCATATACCTGGTGGTGTTGTTTCACATACCTGGTGGTGTTGTTTCATATACCTGGTGGTGTTGTTTCACATACCTGGTGGTGTTGTTTCATATACCTGGTGGTGTTGTTTCATATACCTGGTGGTGTTGTTTCATATACCTGGTGGTGTTGTTTCATATACCTGGTGGTGTTGTTTCATATACCTGGTGGTGTTGTTTATACCTGGTGGTGTTGTTTCATATACCTGGTGGTGTTGTTTCATATACCTGGTGGTGTTGTTTCATATACCTGGTGGTGTTGTTTCACATACCTGGTGGTGTTTCATATACCTGGTGGTGTTGTTTCATATACCTGGTGGTGTTGTTTCATATACCTGGTGGTGTTGTTTCATATACCTGGTGGTGTTGTTTTACCTGGTGGTGTTGTTTCATATACCTGGTGGTGTTGTTTCATATACCTGGTGGTGTTGTTTCATATACCTGGTGGTGTTGTTTCATATACCTGGTGGTGTTGTTTCATATACCTGGTGGTGTTGTTTCATATACCTGGTGGTGTTGTTTCATATACCTGGTGGTGTTGTTTCACATACCTGGTGGTGTTGTTTCACATACCTGGTGGTGTTGTTTCATATACCTGGTGGTGTTGTTTCATATACCTGGTGGTGTTGTTTCACATGTGGTGTTGTTTCATATACCTGGTGGTGTTGTTTCATATACCTGGTGGTGTTGTTTCATATACCTGGTGGTGTTGTTTCATATACCTGGTGGTGTTGTTTCATATACCTGGTGGTGTTGTTTCATATACCTGGTGGTGTTGTTTCATATACCTGGTGGTGTTGTTTCATATACCTGGTGGTGTTGTTTCATATACCTGGTGGTGTTGTTCCATATACCTGGTGGTGTTGTTTCATATACCTGGTGGTGTTGTTTCATATACCTGGTGGTGTTGTTTCATATACCTGGTGGTGTTGTTCATATACCTGGTGGTGTTGTTTCACATACCTGGTGGTGTTGTTTCATATACCTGGTGGTGTTGTTTCATATACCTGGTGGTGTTGTTTCATATACCTGGTGGTGTTGTTCCATATACCTGGTGGTGTTGTTTCATATACCTGGTGGTGTTGTTTCTGGTGGTGTTGTTTCATATACCTGGTGGTGTTGTTTCACATACCTGGTGGTGTATACCTGGTGGTGTTGTTTCACATACCTGGTGGTGTTGTTTCATATACCTGGTGGTGTTGTTTCATATACCTGGTGGTGTTGTTTCATATACCTGGTGGGTGTTGTTTCATATACCTGGTGGTGTTGTTTCTGGTGGTGTTGTTACCTGGTGGTGTTGTTTCATATACCTGGTGGTGTTGTTTCATATACCTGGTGGTGTTGTTTCATATACCTGGTGGTGTTGTTTCATATACCTGGTGGTGTTGTGTGGTGTTGTTCCATATACCTGGTGGTGTTGTTCCATATACCTGGTGGTGTTGTTTCACATACCTGGTGGTGTTGTTTCACATACCTGGTGGTGTTGTTTCATATACCTGGTGGTGTTGTTTCATATACCTGGTGGTGTTGTTTCATATACCTGGTGGTGTTGTTTCATATACCTGGTGGTGTTGTTTCACATACCTGGTGGTGTTGTTTCATATACCTGGTGGTGTTGTTTCACATACCTGGTGGTGTTGTTTCACATACCTGGTGGTGTTTTCATATACCAGGTGGTGTTGTTTCATATACCTGGTGGTGTTGTTTCATATACCTGGTGGTGTTGTTTCATATACCTGGTGGTGTTGTTCCATATACCTGGTGGTGTTGTTTCACATACCTGGTGGTGTTGTTTCATATACCTGGTGGTGTTGTTCCATATACCTGGTGGTGTTGTTTCATATACCTGGTGGTGTTGTTTCATATACCTGGTGGTGTTGTTTCATATACCTGGTGGTGTTGTTTCATATACCTGGTGGTGTTGTTTCATATACCTGGTGGTGTTGTTTCACATAACTGGTGGTGTTGTTTCATATACCTGGTGGTGTTGTTTCACATACCTGGTGGTGTTGTTTCATATACCTGGTGGTGTTGTTTCATATACATATACCTGGTGGTGTTGTTTTTACCTGGTGGTGTTGTTTCACATACCTGGTGGTGGTGTTTCATATACCTGGTGGTGTTGTTTCATATACCTGGTGGTGTTGTTTCATATACCTGGTGGTGTTGTTCCATATACCTGGTGGTGTTGTTTCACATACCTGGTGGTGTTGTTTCACATACCTGGTGGTGTTGTTCCATATACCTGGTGGTGTTGTTTCATATACCTGGTGGTGTTGTTTCACATACCTGGTGGTGTTGTTTCACATACCTGGTGGTGTTGTTTCACATACCTGGCGGTGTTGTTTCACCTACCTGGTGGTGTTGTTTCACATACCTGGCGGTGTTGTTTCACATACCTGGCGGTGTTGTTTCACATACCTGGCGGTGTTGTTTCACATACCTGGTGGTGTTGTTCCACATACCTGGTGGTGTTGTTCCACATACCTGGTGGTGTTGTTCCAGTGCCACCGGAAAGTATTCAGACCCCTTGACCTTTTCAGCCTTATTACAGCCTTATTGACTGTTACAGCCTTATTCTATTTTTATTTTATTTTTATCATCAGCAATCTACACACAATACCCCATAATTACAAAGTGAAAACAGTTTTTTTATATATTTAACAGAAGAATGGAAAACTCCCCAAATACAGGTGTGCCAAGCTTGTAGCTTGTACCCAAGAAGACGTGATGCTGTAATCGCTGCCAAGGGTGTTTCAGTGCTTTAGGGGCGGCAGGTGGCCTAGTAGTTAGTGCATTGGAATAGTAACCGGAAGGTTGCAAGATCGAATCCCTGAGCTGACAATGTAAAAATCTGTCATTTTGCCTGAACAAGGCAATTAACCCACTGTTCCTAGGCTATCATTGAAAATAAGAATTTCGTAACTGACTTGCCTAGTTAAATAAAGGTAAAATAAACTGAGTAAATGGTACTTATGTAATTGTGATAGTTCCGTTTTTTAAATTTGTTTTGTAAATTGGCAAACATTTTTAAAAACTTATTTTGGCTTTGTCATTATGGGTTATTGTGTGTAGATTCATGAGAAAAAAAAATGTTGAATAAGGCTGTAACGTAACAAAATGTGGAAAAAGTCAAGGGGTCTAAATACTTCCCGAAGGCATGCTATATTGTGTGTATCCCATTATGGGCTCCCTGGCTGCAAAGTGTGGTGAGATTGAAGTCAAGGATGGCCAGAGAGAAGGGAGGTATTCATCACATTGACACAATCCACATATTTAATGGAATTAGACAAATTAACCTGTGAATGGTGATTAATCTTCAAAGTGCAGATGGCATTGGGCCGCTATTAGGTGAAGTGTCAGTGTTGTATGACAGTGGTGTGTGTCGGACTGGTGTTTGTCAACTTCTTGACTTTTTCCGCATTTTGTTAGGTTACTTATTCTAAAATTGATTAAATTGTTTTTTTCCCCTAATCAATCTACAGACAATAACCCATGACAGGTGAAAACAGGTTTTTAGAAATGTAATTATTGTGCTTCAACAAAGTACTTAGTAAATCATCTGAATACTTATGTAATTGTGATATTGAAGTTATTTTTTTTATTATAAACATTAGCAAAAATGACAATTTAGCTGGGATGGTTTTATGCCATATATATAACTACAGCTTAGCCAAATACATTTAAACTCAGTTTTTCACAATTCCTGACATTTATTTTAAGAATGTGAAACGTCAGAATAATAGTAGAGTGATTTATTTCAGCTTTTATTTTTTTCATCACATTCCAGTGGGTTAGACGTTTACATATGTAACGGATGTGAAATGGCTAGCTTAGTTAGCGGTGCGCGCTAAATAGTGTTTCAATCGGTGACGTCACTTGCTCTGAGACCTTGAAGTAGTAGTTCCCCTCGCTCTGCAAGGGACGTGGCTTTTATGGAGCAATGGGTAACGATGCTTCGTGGGTGTCAGTTGTTGATGTGTGCAGAGGGTCCCTGGTTTGTGCCCGGGTATGGGCGAGGGACGGCCTAAAGTTATACTGTTACACATACACTCAATTAGTATTTGGCAGCATTGCCTTTAAATTGTTTAACTTGGGTCAAACGTTTCGGGTAGCCTTCCACAAGCTTCCCACGATAAGTTGGGTGAATTTTGTCTCATTCCCCCTGACAGAGCTGGAGTAACTGAGTCAGGTTTGTAGGCCTCCTTGCTCGCACATGCTTTTTCAATTCTGCCCTCAAATTTTCTATGGAATTGCAGTCAGGGCTTTGTGATGGCCACTCCAATACCTTGACTTTGTTGTCCTTAAGCCATTTTGCCACAACTTTGGAAGTATGCTTGGGGTCATTGTCCATTTGGAAGACCCATTTGCGACCAAGCTTTAACTTTGTGATTAATGTTGCTTCAATATATGTATAGATGTTTCTTCAATATATCCACATAATTTTCCTCTCCCATGATGCCATCTATTTTGTGAAGTACACCAGTCCCTCCTGCAGCAAAGCAACCCCACAACATGATGCTGCCACCCCCGTGCTTCACTGTTGGGATGGTGTTCTTCGACTTGCAAGCCTCCCCCTTTTTTCTCCAAACATAATGATGGTCATTATGACCAAACAGTTTCATCAGACCAGAGGACATTTCTCCAAAAATGATTATCTTTGTCCCCATGTGCAGTTGCAAACCACAGTCTGGCTTTTTTTATGGTGGTTTTGGATGCAGTGGCTTCTTCCTTGCTGAGCGACCTTTCAGGTTATATCAATATAGGACTCTTTTTTACTGTGGATATAGATAGTTTTTTTACACGTTTTCTCCAGCATCTTCACTTTGCTGTTGCTCTGGGATTGATTTGCATTTTTTGCACCAAAGTACATTCATCTCTAGGAGACAGAACGTGTGTCCTTCCTGAGCGGTATGACGGCTGCGTGGTCCCATGGTGTTTATACTTGCGTGTACCTTCAGGCGTTTGGAAATTGCTCCCAAGGATGAACGAGAATTGTGGAGGTCATGGCTGATTTTTCTTTTGAACAAGACATTTGTGGAGTGGTTGAAAAACAAGTTTTAATGAATCCAAACTAAGTGTATGTAAACTTCCGACTTCAACTGTAAATAAATGGACGTTATAAAGGGCAATATTTATTTCAATTTAAACGATGGCCAGCTTTTTTTGTAGAAACATATAGGTTATGTCTGGCCCTTGAATTCATAGTTTTTTCAATATGGCCTTTGTGCTGACTGATTTTTTTTTAAATTTATTTTACACCCCTGGGCTTGTTGTATCTATTTATGTAGATTGCTATTTATTTAGCCTAACGTTAGCTAGCTAGTGGAGCCTAACTTTAGTTTGCTGCTGGGAGGATGTCATTGGAGGAGTGAGTGAGTGAGTGACTTTTTCCCCTCATCGTTTTTCGGTGGCTACAGCTAGAGATGAAAGTGTCATTTTGTTTGCTAGCAAGAAAAGTGAATCGCTTTGTTAGCTAGCTATGTTAGCTAGCTAGCTGAATTTGAACGACAGTTAGTAATTTGAACCACAGTTAGTATGTCTCTTACTTGTCAATGAAATGTATTTAGCATAGATCAAATGGGCGGGCAGGCACATTCCCATTCAGTTGTGAAAACGTGGGTTGGGACAAGTATGCATTGATAGGCAAGCAGCAGAAGGACCAGCAGGCTACAATTCTCCTTTATGTATCAGTGCAATTTTAACGGCCAACGAACTGAAAAAGTTTGAGAGGGTTTATCGAATTCATGGTTGTTTGATCAATAGGACTGCAAAGTTCCCAAATGTTAGAGGACTCCTGTGGTATTTACATATTGCTACTCCCTGTAAATACACATTCCCTTTTAAAGTGAATGATGGTTGGCCCGTGTGGCGCAAATGGCTTATTTGCATATAGGCTTTCTGCAGCTCTGATTGGCTATGGCGCATCAGTCTGCGTAGACTCCGGTCATGGACAAAACCAATGTTTTTATTATGTTTTATTAACTGCAGTGTCTATATTAGTTGTCCAAATGCACGGTCACTTCCCACTCTATATTTCTATAGAATTTTCACAAATGCCTTACTATTCGCCTTTCCCAAACATTCTATGAAGTTATGAAAA
The DNA here is from genome assembly GCF_036934945.1 of Oncorhynchus masou masou. Taxonomy (NCBI): domain Eukaryota; kingdom Metazoa; phylum Chordata; class Actinopteri; order Salmoniformes; family Salmonidae; genus Oncorhynchus; species Oncorhynchus masou. Next base: position 57,356,952 of record NC_088222.1, read on the forward strand.
CGTGAATATCTATGTATTCGCTTGTCAGAAAATGTTTTTTTTAAAGGTGTCATATTCTTCCTGAAATCTATGAACAGATTTCATGTTGCCAAAAACACTGTCAGTTCCACTTTAAAGCCAGCATTCAGACCAGCCTTACTGATTTGAACTTTCATAAACTACATTTGTGTTGAGGAATGATGCATTCAGGTTGTTATTGACTCTGTCACTATCTGACTGCATGACATGCATAGCATAGGAATTGATTTGCTTTTTATAAGACATGTTTTGACAAACAAAATTGCTGAGTCTTGTACTGACTCCAACCCACCCTCTTTGAAAAAAATGCCACTCTACAGGAACAAAGTTAAACAGTTAAGGCTCTACTAATTTCTGTGTAAACAAGTTAGCCTTATCTCACCCATTCTCAGGACAAGTGAGGGTGGGAGGCGAAAAAACAACGGTGGTCAAATTGCGTGCCTGCTGATTCCTGGTTAATGGGCTCCTAACAATCACGCCAAGGAGGGCCTCAATGCCTAAAAACTCTCTATAAATTAATCCATGAAGGGGTCCGAACGATGAGCCTGACCTTTACAAATGCACCCTGGTTATAATGGCCCACACTGAGACCTGCTCGGAATTTAGGCACTCACACCTCTGGCTCATATGCCCACATGCACACACGTATGAACACAAACACACACACCCATCTGCCACTAACATACACACATAAATCCATGTCTCACACACCTACACATAACTCTGTCACATACACACACTGACCTGGGCCCTTATCACTGGGTGACTCACCCATCTCCTGCCGAGCGGCGCCCTGTTTGGTGAAAGTGATTAAAAGAGGTTCTCACTTAGGCAGTGAAAATAATCATGGCCTCACAGCTCCTATTCTCTGGATTCTCCTTGTATACATTTGGATATTAATGATGTTATCCGACTCCCTGACTAATGACCGCTTACTTTTCAAAGTTTGTCTGTGGAGGGGGGCCTGTGCAGCCACGCCTGCTGTGTGGCTGGGGTCTTACATCCCAATATTTCTCTGAGGGGCTTTTTATTTTTCTCATAATTAAGCAATTAGCACTTTGATTTGTCCAATGAATGTCACATTGGCATTAATACATTCATGATTGTTATCCTGGACCACTACCCATATTTTGGCTTACAGCTCAACTTTTTAAATTGCAGCAAAATACTGTAGTCACATTGGATATGGTGTGGTACATGTCTAAACAACATTGGTATTATAGACAAATACCTGATGTTATCTTATTCCCAAACTGGGGATAAGCGCAATGTCATTGGGGGTACGCCCGAATGGCACAGTTGTCTAAGGCACTGCATCTCAGTGCTAAAGGCATCACTACAGACACCTTGGTTCGAATCCAGGCTGTATCACAACCAGCCGTGAATGGGAATCCCATAGGGCAGCGCACCAATGGCCCAGCGTTGTCCAGGTTTGGCTTGTGTGGGCCGTCATTGTAAATAAGAATTTGTTCTTTAACTGACTTGCCTAGTTAAATAAAGGAAAAACAAAAAAATGTATTTGATTTTCCAACTGGGCTATACATTTGCCAAAATATCTAATTAAACCATCTAGTGTTCATTGAAATAACAACACTATGTCAAATACAGATAGCCTAGTCAAATAATTAACATCCAATCACATTAACCGTTACTCTCTCGTGGGAATTCCACTAACGGTCCTTATGTAGCCAAATGTAGCTACTGCTCATTCCGTTTGCTCAATTACTGCTTCGCATACAAGCCAGTGAATTCTATGCGTTACAGCTGGATGAGTCAACAGACGTGGTTGACCTGGCACAGCTCCAGGTATATGTCCGATACATTTATGGGGGGTCAGTTCAGGAAGACATCCTCATCTGCAAACCACTGGAAACCAGGACAACAGGAGAGGATATTTTTAAAGTACTGGACAGCTTTGTGACATCAAATGGACTTTGGTGGTCAAGATGTGTTGATATCTGTACTGATGGCGCAAAAGCCATGACAGGGAGACATAGTCATGGTAATGCTTGTGTGGTAATGCTTGTGCAAGCAGTTGCTCCTGACGCCACTTGGGTCCACTGCAGCATCCACCGAGAGGCTCTTGCTGCGAAGGGAATGCCTGACAGCTTGAAATACATTTTGGACACTACAGTGAAAATGGTTAACTTTGTTAAAGCAAGGACCCTGAACTCTCGCGTATTTGCAATGATATGGTCAGCGACTATGCAACGCTTTTACAACATACAGAAGTGCACTGGTTGTCAAGGGGCAAAGTATTGACACGTTTTTTAAAAGTTGAGAGACAAGCTTAAAGTTTTCTGACCATCATTTTCACTTGTCTGACCGTTTGCATCATAACGAGTTTCTCACACCACTGGCCTATCTGAGTGATGTTTTTTCTTGCTGAATGATCTGAATCTAGGATTACAGGGACTCTCCAACTATATTAAATGTGCGGGACAAAATTGAGGCTATGATTGAGAAGTTGGAGCTCATCTCCTGTCTGCATTAACATGGACAACACACAGGTCTTTCCATCATTGTATGTTTTTTGTGTGCAAATGAACTCAAGCTTACGGACAATGTCAAATGTGATATAATAAAGCAGCTGAATGAGCTGCGTGCGCAATTACTTTCCTGAAACTGACAACTCAAACAACTGGATTCGTTGTCCCTTTCATGCCCTGCCTCCAGTCCACTTACCCATATCTGAACAAGAGAGCCTCATCAAAATTGCAACAAGCAGTTCTGTAAAAATTTAATTTCATCATCAGAAGTCACTGCCAGATTTCTGTATTGGGCTGCGCTCAGAGTATCCTGCCTTGGCAAATCGCGCTGTTCAAACACTGATGCCCTTTGCAACCATGTACCTATGTGAGAGTGGATTCTCGGCCCTCACTAGCATGAAAACTAAATACAGGCCCAGACTGTGTGTGGAAAATGATTTAAGACTGAGACTCTCTCCAATACAACCCAACATTACAGAGTTATGTGCATCCTTTCAAGTACACCCTTCTCATTAACCTGTGGTGAGTTATTCAACATTTGTGATCAACAAATAAGGTTTTATATATATTATGGATAAATAAAGAGCACAATTATTATATTATTATTACATTCTTATTTTTGCCCTGGTCCTATAAGAGCTCTGTCACTTCCCACAAGCAGGTTTGTGACGACAACTCTCACACTCTTCTTATGTTTAATACATGTATCGTATAAAGTGTGTGGCAGGTTTACAGCTGTGGGTTGAATGTTTGGGGTATGGGACTATAAAAAGTTTAGGAACCACTGCCTTAGACAATGGACATTATCACCATAGTACAACTTCTAGTGTGCTACTCGTTCAAATTGAACAGACAATGTTTAACTTAATAATAGTAAGAAATACATTATCATAGTGTGTCTGAGATACCTGTAGTCCATATGTTGTCTGCACCAGAGTGGAAGGAGGCAGACCATCAGACCGAGCCCTCCGGTTCAACGGCCTGTCTTGGATACTTATAGTACAGACATAGATTAGCATTAAAGTCATGCGACTCAAACTCCTGGTTCATATGTACTTCAGGTTTGAATCACCTGGTTGAAGCATTCAAATTGCTTAAGCCTTCTGCCCTAGAGTCAGTATCAACATACAGGCAGACTTGGGACGTGACCTGTAGACGTGTTCAACTCATCCTGTGTTCATGAGTCTAACCCAGTGCTCTTTCTTCTCTGTAAAGTTGTTTAGATTTATTTGCATTTTTGGATTTTAGTCATTTAGCAGATGCTCTTATCCCGGGTGACAGACAGGAGCAATTGGACTTGCTTAAGGTCACATCGACAGATCTTTCACCTAGTCGCCTCGGGGATTCGAACCAGTGACTTTCTTTATTTTGACAGGGAGTCAATACTGTGACAAAGGTCTTTTTTTCCAGATGAGTCATGTATAGCACCACAATTCACATCAAAATACAATAAACACGTTAAACGACACATTCATATACACAATAAAACACACGTTATTATACACAACAATACATGAAAAGCAAAACACAATCATAGAACACACAGATTCTTAAGTAAAAAGGTCCCCTAACAATCATCTGAAATGCCCTAGAGTCACCAATTCAAATCTAATAAATGTATTTTTGTCACGTGCACCGAATTCAACAGGTGTAGGTTGACCTTAGCGTGAAGTGCTTACTTACAAGCCCTAAACCAACAATGCAGTTTTAAGAAAATATATTTAAGAAAATATTTACTAAACAAACTTAAGTTAAAAAATAATAATAATAAAAGTTACACAATAAAATAACAATAATGAGGCTATATACAGGGGATACCGCTACCGAGTCAATGGATGGGGGTACAGGTTAGTCGAGATTTGTACATGTAGGTAGGGGTTGACTGCAGAATCTGCTTCCTGCTGACAAAAGCACACTTTAAATCTTAGTTTCTTAACAAGATCAGTCATGGGTTTTTTTAAATGATAAATCATTGTCAATCCAAATACAAAGGTACAGTATTTGTATGTAGGAACTCTTTCGATTATAGAACCATCCGAGGAGTAATGATGTAATCCATCTGAGATAATTTTACGAGAACATGAAAAACACATTCATTTATTCACAGCAAGGACAGCAGTCAGGGCAATTGCTAACATAATAGTATCATCTGCATATATTGTTGAAGTCGGAAGTTTGCATACACTTACGTTGGAGTCATTTAAAACTCGTTTTTCAACCACTCCACAAATGTCTTATTAACAAACGATAGTTTTGGCATGTCGGTTAGAACATCTATTTTGTGGATGACACAAGTCATTTTTCAACCACTCTACAAATGTCTTATTAACAAACTGTAGTTCTGGCATGTCGGTTAGGACATCTACTTTGTGTATGACACAAGTCATTTTTCTAACAATTGTTTACAGACAGAGTATTTCACTTATAATTCACTATCAGTGGGTCAAAAGTTTACAAAGTTGTGGCAAAATGGCTTAAGTACAACAAAGTCAAGGTATTGAAGTGGCCATCACAAAGCCCTGACCTCAATCCCATAGAACATTTTAGGGCAGAACTAAAAAAGCGTGTGCGAGCAAGGAGGCCTACAAACCTGACTCAGTTACACCAGCTCTGTCAGGAGGAATGGGCCAAAATTCACCCAACTTATTGTGGGAAGCTTGTGAAAGACTACCCGAAACGTTTGACCCAAGTTTAACAACTTAAATGCAACGCTAGCGAATACTAATTGAGTGTATATAAACTTCTGACCCACTGGGAATGTGATTAAAGAAACAAAAGTTGAAATTAATGACCCTCTCTACTATTATTCTGACATTTCACATTCTTCAAATAAAGTGGTGATCCTAACTGACCTAAAACAGGGAATTTTTACTAGGATTAAATGTCAGGAATTGTGAAAAACTGAGTTTAAATGTATTTGGCTAAGGTGTATGTAAACTTCAGACTTCAACTCTATATCCCATAATAAGCACAGCTGTGGGGACTCTGGGATAGGTTGTTCTACCCGTTCTTCAAGCTTTTTAAGGGCCTCATTCCAAAAAAGGATAGCCATGGGACATTCCCATACATCATGCAAAAAGGTACCGACTTCACCCTGGCATTTCCAGCGGAAATGATTTTGCATTAAACCCATTTTATTTAATCTAACTGAGGTCCAGTAGTACCTATGATCAATCTTATGTGTACATTTCCCCCTTGTATCCCTGGTACACCACCCTATATTGGAAACAACCTTTTTTTCACACATCCTCCTCAATGTCACAATTAAGATCACGCTGCCAAATCAACCTTAAATTATCACAATTTCCATATTGTGCATATGAGACTATTTTATAAAACATTGAAGCGGAGTGTGATATTCCTGGTAACATGAAATATTGTTCAAACAAGTTTTCATCTCTCTAGAGGCTTATACTCATAATACTCATACAGCTCCTTAGTTGTAAGTATTTCAGAAAACTCCCTTATTTGGCTAATTAAATTTCTCCTTCAGGTCCTGATAGGACATAAGCACTCCTTTCTCATTTACATCCCATAGTGCATGCGGGCCTTGTCTAAGTCCTCCCAGATAAATGAATGTTTTCCTATGCAAACTGATGGGTTGTGCCATGTGGAAGAATATTTTTGTTTATATTGGAAAATTCCAAGCAATTTATTAATCTTAACCCATACCTCTCGGGATTGTTGTAGGATTGGGTTAGCCTCTTCAGTTGGCTCTGTCTGAATAGTTTTTGTTTTGTTTTAAGGCCTCATTTGGCTTAAACGGGGCTGTGATAGACCTCTCAATCTGAGTCCATCCCACATGGGAATCATAAATGCCCCAGTGTCTGGCAAATTTGGCTACTTCAAATGATTTGTTGTATAGTTCTACACTGGGTAATGCTAGTCCTCCTTTATCCTTTTGAGCATTTAACTTGTTCACATTTATTCTGGGTTTATTCCCATCCCAAAGATAATCCTTAATTATTTGATTGTACTGCTTAAATCGTAAGGAAGAAATGGTCACAGGGAGCATCATGGACCCATAATTTAACTGTAGTGCCATTTTAATTTAATTTTAACCATTTTAACAGTATTTTTTCCCCCCCGTAAAGTATGCAACCTCCGTTTATCAAGATCATTCTTTATTTTTTGCAGTAGTGGATATTAATTTACGTGATATTCTGCAGTTCATTACTCAGTCTTAAACCCAGGTATTTCATCCCTGATGGCACCCATTTTAACTGAAATAAAGTAATTGCAACAGGACGGCATCATTTGAATATTGTCTCTGACTTCTGCCAATTCATCTTATAACCAGATATGTGAGAACATGTCAATTGTGTTCAAAACGAAAGGGATTGATTTAGCCAGTTCCCTAATAAGTAACAATATGTCATCAGCATATAAAAACAGCTTATGCTCTCTGGAACCTCCCATCACTCCTTTGATTCCTGAATCAGCTCTGATTGCTGCTGCCAAGGGCTCTAAAAATAGAGTAAAAAGTAGAGGTGAGAGAGGACTGCCCTTCTGGGTTCCCCTCGACAAATTAAAAAAGGAAGAGATCATAACATTTGTGCTGCTCTTAGATTGGAATATAATACCTTAACCCACTTGATAAATCCAGGGCCAAAGCCAAACTTCTCAAGGGTATATGTCAAGAAGCCCCACTCCACCCTATTGAATGCCTTCTTCGCATCTAGGGAAAGGGCTGCCACCTGAGTTTCCTCTGTTTGACTCAGCCACATGAAGTGAAGCAAACGTCTAAGATTGTCTGTGGAGGTTCTACTTTTTACAAATCCCACCTGATCTGTGTGAATAAGGTAAAAACCTCCTCCAGCCTCATGGCTAGTACTTTGGAGAGCAGCGTACAATCAACTCCAATTAAACTGATAGGGCGAAAACCCCCTGGCTCAGTGGGGTCTCTATTCTTCTTGAGAATGAATGAGCCTAGTGCCTTATTAAAGGTGTCAGGTATCTGCTCCAGTTCCAGAGCCTCTGTGTACACCTGTGTTAATATAGGAGCTAATACGTCAACATACCTCTTATAATATTCAACTGGGAAGCCGTCTAATCCTGGTGACTTTCCAGATTTCGTTGAGGTGATGGCTGTTCATATCTCAGATTCTAGTATAGATAGATAGATTCTAGTATAGGAGCATTCAAATCCTATATTTGATCTGGGGACCAGTGGAGGCGGCTGCTGAGGGGAGAATGGCTCATAATAAAAGCAGGAACAGAGCAAATGGAATGGCATCAAACACCTGGAAACCATGTGTTTGATGCATTTGATACCATTCCACTGATTATGCTCCAGTCATTACCACAAGCCCGTTCTCCCCAACTAACTTAAACCCAACCACCTGTGCTGGGACACTCCCGGAAGTCTTTGGGGAAAAAAAGGCATTCCATTTAGTTGGGTCTAAGTTACATTCAGACTTATAAAGAGTCTAATAAAAGTCACAAAACACATTGTTAATATATTTTGTACCAGTCAGTACCTCCCCACTTCCATTTTTGATGCTGGTAAAACAAAACTGGAATATTTTTGTTTCAATTGTCTAGCCAATAATTGACCTGTTTTTTTCACCACTTTCATAAAAGTTTGTCCTCAGCCAAAACATTGCATATTCAGCCTTTTTGTTATAGATCTCATATAATTGAAAATTCAGATAAGACTTGTTTCAATAGTGACTCAGTATTCTTCTTGGATAACTCTATTTCCAGCTCTGTAATTTGAGACTAGTTTTTCAACTCTTTCTCTATCTTCCCTTTTCTTTCTACTGGTGTGTGTGCTATTTTGCCCTTAACATAAGCTTTAGATGCCTCCCATACTGTACTCAATTAGTCAGTGGAACCAATGTTTGTTTGAAAAAAAACACTTGGTCTTCATCGAGGGAAAGATTAAATATATATAATTCCACTGTTGTGTGGTCTGTTAAAGCAATAACCCCTATTTTACAATCTATCACCTCTAGTTATAGATTGTATAGATCTCGATCTATACAATCTATAACTAGATTGCCATTTTTCCTGCCAAAGAGAGCAGTCACAACAAGCAGAAATAGAGATACAATGAATACACTAACCTTTGATGATCTACATCAGATGACACTCATAGGACTTCATGTTACACAATACATGTATGATTTGTTTGGTAAAGTTCATGTTTATATCCAAAAATCTCAGTTTACATTGGCGTGTTATGTTCATTAGTTCCAAAACATCAATTTACAGAAAGACTCATAATAAACATTGCTAAAACATACAACTGTTATGCATGGAATTTTAGATCCACTTCTCCTTAATGCAACCGCTGTGTCAGATTTCAAAACAACGTTACGGAAAAAGCAAACCATGCAATAATCGCTCAGACAACAAATCAAGCCGAACAGATATCCGCCATGTTGTAGTCAACAGAAGTCAGAAATGGCATTATAAATATTCACTTACCTTTGATGATCTTTATCCGAATGCACTCCCAGGAATCCCAGTTCCACAATAAATGTTTGATTTGTTCGATAATGTCCATAATTTATGTTCAAAGACCTCCTTTATGTTAGCGCGTTTAGCCCAGTAATCCAAATTCATGACGCGCGATCACTAGGGGCAGACGAAAAGTCAAAGTTCCGTTACAGTCCGTAGAAACATGTCAAACGATGTATAGAATCAATCTTTAGGATGTTTTTAACATAAACCTTCAATAATATTCCAACCGGAGAATTCCTTTGTCTGTAGAATTGCAATGGAACGAAAGCTAACTATCATGTGGACGCACGTGGTCTGCTCGTGCCTCTCGGGCATACCTCTGACTCATTCCCCTCTTATTGGCCCCCACTTCACAGAAAAAGCCTCAAACAAGGTTCTAAAGATTGTCGACATCTAGTGGAAGCCATAGGAAGTGCAATATGATCCCATAGACACTGTTGAAAAACTACAAACCTCAGATTTCCCAATTACTGGATGGATTTTTTTCTCCAGTTTTTGCCTGCAATATGAGTTCTGTTATACTCACAGACATCATTCAAACAGTTTTAGAAATGTCAGTGTTTTCTATCAAATACTACTAATTACATGCATATTCTAGCTTTTATGGCTGAGTAGCAGGCACTTTAATTTGGGCATGCTTTTCATCCAAAATTCCCAATGCTGCCCCCTACCCTAGAGAAGTTAAGGGTAGTTTTGACCAGACAACTTGAATACTGTCACTGAGTAGCCAACCGGCTAAACTTCCAGTGACAAAAATAGCATTGTAGCGATAGTCTGAAATGGCCAAATCGTGAACTTCGAGGAAATTGGGAGGGTTTTATCTGGAGGCTTTGTAGCATCACGTGACTCCCCCATCTGTTATGTTGCTTTTTTTTAGTAGTTGATTTTCTCTGTGGGATTGTCTCCACTGTTGATTTCATGGGAATGACAAGGATGACAATTCCAAACGCCAAACTTATTTTGTTTACCGCCAACTCGTGATTCATGGCAATAACTAGTGAAGAAGTTGTGATCTGAGTGATTGACATAACTTTAATTGACAGAAGAAGATTCTGCTGTCTGTAATTTTTGGCTCTTTGACTATTGTTTGTGCCCAAGCAATGTGCCCCACACTCCCTTACTCATTCAGTAGACTGGAGTTAACATCGCCGCCATATGGAATGCTGATTGCGTTCAATTCTCCAAGTTAATGAATTGTGTGAAATGTTGTTTGCGCTTAGATTGAACATCACCTCAAGAGATTCTGAGAAATGTGCCTCACTCTCAGAACCCAGTCAGTCCAACTTTCTTTTTTACACAGGAAAGGAAGGCTCGGAAATAGAGGTCGACCGATTATGATTTTTCAACGCCGATACCGATTTATTGGAGGACACAAATAGCCGATACCGATTAATCGTATTTGTAATAATGACAATTACAACAATACTGAATGAACACTTATTTTAACTGAATATAATACATCAATAAAATCAATTTAGCCTCAAATAAATAATGAAACATGTTCAATTTGGTTTAAATAATGCAAAAACAAATTGTTGGAGAAGAAAGTAAAAGTGCAATATGTGTCATGTAAGAAAGCTAACGTTTTAAGTTCCTTGCTCAGAACATGAGAACATATGAAAGCTGGTGGTTCCTTTTAACATGATTCTTCAATATTCCCAGTTAATAAGTTTTAGGTTGTAGTTATTATAGGAATTATAGGACTATTTCTCTCTATACCATTTGTATTTCATCTACCTTTGACTATTGGATGTTCTTATAGGCACTTTAGTATTGCCAGTGTAACAGTATGGCTTCCGTACCTCTCCTCGCTCCTACCTTGGCTCGAACCAGGAACACAACGACAACAGCCACCCTCGAAGCAGCGTTACCCATGCAGAGCAAGGGGAACAACTCCTCCAAGTCTCTGAGCGAGTGACGTTTGAAACGCTATTAGCGCGCACCCCTCTAACTAGCTAGCCATTTCACATCACATCGTTACACCAGCCTAATCTCGGGAGTTGATAGGCTTGAAGTCATAAACAGCAGAACTGCTGGCAAAACGCACGAAAGTGCTGTTTGAATGAATGCTTTTGAGCCTGCTGTTGCCTACCATCGCTCAGTCAGTCTGCTCTATCAAATCATAGACTTAATTATAACATAATAACACACAAATGCGAGCCTTAGGTCATTAATATGGTCGAATCCGGAAACCATTATCTCGAAAACAAGACGTTTATTCTTTCAGTGAAATACGGAACCGTTCCGGGTGGCATCCATCAGTCTAAATATTCCTGTTACATTGCACAACCTTCAATGTTATGTCATAATTACGTACAATTCTGGCAAATTAGTTCGCAATTAGCTTGCAATGAACGCAAGAGAAGTGACACAATTTAACCTGGTTAATATTGCCTGCTAACCTGTATTTCTTTTTGCTAAATATGCAGATTTAAACATATATTCTTCTGTGTATTGATTTTAAGAAAGGCATTGGTGTTTATGGTTAGGTACACGTTGGAGCAGCAACAGTCCTTTTTCGCGAATGCGCCCTGCATCGATTACATGCAATGCAGGACATGCTAGATCAACTAGTAATATCAACAACCATGTATAGTTATAACTAGTGATTTTGATTGATTAAGTTTAATGCTAGCTAGCAACTTACCTTAGCGTCTTACTGCATTCGGGTAACAGGCGGGCTCCTCGTGAGGTAGGTGGTTAGCGCATTGGACTAGTTAACCGTAAGTTTGCAAGATTGAATCCCAGAGCTGACAAGGTAAAAATCTGTCGTTCTGCCCCTGAACAAGGCAGTTAACCCACCGTTCCTAGGCCATCATTGAAAATAAGAATGTGTTCTTAACTGACTTGCCTCTTAAATAAGATTAAATATAGGTGTAAAAACAAAAAAAATCTGCAAAATCGGCATCCAAAATGACAGATTTCCGATTTTTATGAAAACTTGAAATCGGCACTAATTAATCGGCCATTCCGATTAATCGGTCGACCTCTACTCTGAAACCTAATATGGAGCTTGACAAGTGTATACATACTGTTACTGTTAATTGTGAGAATATGGAGAGTTTAATGGTATTGCGAGTCACAATATCATCAGGAATTCATTCCAGATCAGAGCAACAGGCACCGGTCACGCTGGTGGTAATTTCTCTCTGATAAATATAATTGTTCTGTTGCTTGGCTGTGTGGAATTAGGGGCTTTAGTGGGAGGGGGAATCAATAAAGGAAAAGCATTGCCGTCTGATTCGAAGGTTAGAATTCCTCTTACAGTGTGATGCCAGTTTTTGCAAGTAAATGTAATAGCTGTTCTGCTTATGTAGAATTATAACCTCATTCTAATGCTTTGTGGATCAGAAAGGAAGGGGAGCCGAGGGCATGTGCTTTACTGCAGTTTAAGTGACGAATTTCACCTATGTTTACTTATTGGTAGCATGCCATGACATATAGAGCACATAATGTAGCATGGATCCTGTCATAGAGAACACAAGACTTTGGCAGCATATGAACCTTGTTAACTTTTTTAGGCTGTGTGACAAACACTAGCTCGATTGTCAAACTCCATTGTTCACCAGCAAATGCATCAACAATCAGATGGAACAAGAGCGCTAGCTTAGAAAGTCCAGGTCATTGAATTGCATTGAAGCAAGCATTCCAAAGACTGTGACTTCGCTCAATTTGTTTGCCCCAATTTGTAGTTTTCTCTCTGATTCAATTTTTTTTGTGGTTTTGTCTTCATTTTGCAGATCAGTTGGTGTCCGAAATGTATGTTATTTTGGTGCACACATCGATTCTGTGAAGATCAAGCTATGGGGAAGAAATGCTGTCACAAGCCAAGAAATTTGAATTTAAAGATTTGTCTAAGATCTTTGTCTGTACTACGTTCTGTGCCCATTCCTATTCAGAAAGAGGTACAGTGCCTTGCGAAAGTATTCGCCCCCCCTTGAACTTTGCGACCTTTTGCCACATTTCAGGCTTCAAACGTAAAGATATAAAACTGTATTTTTTGTGAAGAATCAACAACAAGTGGGACACAATCATGAAGTGGAACGACATTTATTGGATATTTTAAACTTTTTTAACAAATCAAAAACTGAAAAAATTGGGCGTGCAAAATTATTCAGCCCCCTTAAGTTAATACTTTGTAGCGCCACCTTTTGCTGCGATTACAGCTGTAAGTCGCTTGGGGTATGTCTCTATCAGTTTTGCACATCGAGAGACTAAAATTTTTTCCCATTCCTCCTTGCAAAACAGCTCGAGCTCAGTGAGGTTGGATGGAGAGCATTTGTGAACAGCAGTTTTCAGTTCTTTCCACGGATTCTCGATTGGATTCAGGTCTGGACTTTGACTTGGCCATTCTAACACCTGGATATGTTTATTTCTGAACCATTCCATTGTAGATTTTGCTTTATGTTTTGGATCATTGTCTTGTTGGAAGACAAATCTCCATCCCAGTCTCAGGTCTTTTGCAGACTCCATCAGGTTTTCTTCCAGAATGGTCCTGTATTTGGCTCCATCCATCTTCCCATCAATTTTAACCATCTTCCCTGTCCCTGCTGAAGAAAAGCAGGCCCAAACCATGATGCTGCCACCACCATGTTTGACAGTGGGTATGATGTGTTCAGGGTGATGAGCTGTGGTGCTTTTACGCCAAACATAACGTTTTGCATTGTTGCCAAAAAGTTCAATTTTGGTTTCATCTGACCAGAGCACCTTCTTCCACATGTTTGGTGTGTCTCCCAGGTGGCTTGTGGCAAACTTTAAACAACACTTTTTATGGATATCTTTAAGAAATGGCTTTCTTCTTGCCACTCTTCCATAAAGGCCAGATTTGTGCAATATACGACTGATTGTTGTCCTATGGACAGAGTCTCCCACCTCAGCTGTAGATCTCTGCAGTTCATCCAGAGTGATCATGGGCCTCTTGGCTGCATCTCTGATCAGTCTTCTCCTTGTTTGAGCTGAAAGTTTAGAGGGACGGCCAGGTCTTGGTAGATTTGCAGTGGTCTGATACTCCTTCCATTTCAATATTATCGCTTGCACAGTGCTCCTTGGGATGTTTAAAGCTTGGGAAATATTTTTGTATCCAAATCCGGCTTTAAATGTCTTCACAACAGTATCTCGGACCTGCCTGGTGTGTTCCTTGTTCTTCATGATGCTCTCTGCTCTTTTAACGGACCTCTGAGACTATCACAGTGCAGATGCATTTATACGGAGACTTGATTACACACAGGTGGATTGTATTTATCATCATTAGTCATTTAGGTCAACATTGGATCATTCAGAGATCCTCACTGGACTTCTGGAGAGAGTTTGCTGCACTGAAAGTAAAGGGGCTGAATAATTTTGCACGCCCAATTTTTCAGTTTTTGATTTGTTAAAAAAGTTTGAAATATCCAATAAATGTTGTTCCACTTCATGATTGTGTCCCACTTGTTGTTGATTCTTCACAAAAAAATACAGTTTTATATCTTTATGTTTGAAGCCTGAAATGTGGCAAAAGGTCGCAAAGTTCAAGGGGGCCGAATACTTTCACAAGGCACTGTATTACCATAGCACCACTTTCTTGGGAATATATTACAGAAAACATTACAGGTCACAAAATCTTCACTCCTTTTGCTTAAGAGTACAAACTAATCTTCTACAACCCTTTTCACATGTTATCCAGTACACATTTTCTCTATGCTTTGGTGCATTCAAAAGTTAACAAATATTGCGTTGCAAATAAAAAATGTTTTATTCGAAGTGGATTTAACTGCTCCGACCTGGACATATTTCAGAAGTGTATTTCATTACATGGGTTAGTGTTAAATTATTACTAATTAACTTGGTTATCTGTGTTACCCTGAAAGAGAGAGTTTGTCACATTAACAAGATGCTGTTGCTGCATCACATACAGGCTTTTTGATAAGACGTATGCAACATCTCTGTAAGTGTTCAGACTTTTCTTGGTGACCTGAAGACTGCAGTTAGCTATCCATGGCCGTCAGCTCGTTTCAGAGTGGTTTGACTCTCCTTGCCCTGTGACATTCTCCCTGTAAAAAGAGCCATAATTACCTTCAGCCAGATAACTCCGCTATGTATGTAATGTTCTCCAGTGCTCTTTATGCAGACAGCCACTTACCTACTCACTGACTCACTTTGAACTATTTGGGAGGAGTTCTCAGGCATTACTGGAGATGTGACCCTGTGAATGTCAGCCATTGTTTTTTATTTAGCTACTCTTCGTGCTGTTCTGTTCTTTGCATAGCGCAAGCACCCTGCTAAGACCCAACCTAAGCACCATGTACACAGGAACGTTAGACATTTAAGTGTTCATAAAGTGTCTTAATAGGATATTGGGCCACCACGAGAACAGCTTCAATGCACCTTGGCATAGATTCTACAAGTTTCTGAAACTCTATTGGAGGGATGCAACGCCATTCTTCCACAAGACATTCCATCATTTGGTATTTTATTGATGGTGGTGGAATACGCTGTCTCAGGCACCACTCTAGAATCTCCCATAAGTGTTCATTTGGGTTGAGATCTGGTGACTGAGACAGCCATGGCATATGGTTTATATCCTTTTCATGCTTATCAAACCATTCAGTGACCATTAATGCCCTGTGGATGGGGCATGGTAGCCATGGTAGCCAAAATATTGGTCTGCCAAGCATTTTTATACATGACCCTAAGAATGATGGGTTGTTAATTGCTTAATTAACACCTATGTGGTTCCATGTACATGCAGTTACTGTTCTGTCATAACTCATTGAAGACTAAATAAAGTGGTGCTCACCAGAATAATGTAATAAATCGGGGAGAAAACGCAACACCACTAAAACAGCAGACAGATCTTTCCTGTGCAAAATGTCTAAATTACATCAGTTTGACCGGTTTTAAGGGAATTAAACTCTGTGAAAACGCTGAAACATGTTTCTGATAAGATTTTAGCTTGTCTAGAAAGCATATTTCATGTAGCCTAGATGAAATGCTCTCAGCTTTCTAAAAAATATTGCACGTTAATATGTAGGTCCTAACTGCGTTCTCTCAAGAGAATTCTGAAAAAATGTATAATTGTCAGCGATTGGGTGCAGAGTAAAAGCGGAGTCAGGCGCAGGACACAGGTATAGAGTAATCCAACTGATTTTACTCAAGGAATAAAGCAAAATTCCAAATAGGAACATACAACACAACCACTAACGACAAGAACAATCACAGACAGAACAGAAATGTATGTCAGATGGTTAAATAGGGAATGTAATGAGGGAATGTAAAACAGGTGTGTATGTGTGTGTCATCAGACAAAACCAAATGAAACAGAAAAATGGATCGGTACTAGAAAGCTGGTGACGTCGACCACCGAACACTACCCGAACAAGGAGAAGGGCTGACTTCGGCAGAAGTCGTGACAATAATATTTCTCCACTCTTGTTCCTGAGACAAAAATAACATTTATTGTATCATTTTATTGAAATAATTCGTCGGCCCACAAACCCTCTTTAGAGCAACACAAGCCTGCTCCACCACTGGCTGCATAATGTACCTCCATGTGGCCAGACAAACAATAAGCATGGCTTTAAGTCTCAATTAGGTCAAGTAGCATTCACCTTGCTTTCCTTCAGCCACGTTACAATTGGAGTGGCTGCGGCGAGGTGAGGGACATACCTAGGTGTCAGCTCACCAAATAGAAGAAAAGTTAGTGGCTTCCTTGATTTTAGGAATTCACAGGGAATTGGTTTGGACAGGGTCGGCTCCAGGCATAAGCGACATAAGCTGTTGCTTATGTCCCCTGACCGCTAGGGGGCCCCAGAAGGAACTCAGTCGGGGTCTTAACTTACTGTTGCTCGTTAGAATAATAGAATACACAAGGAGTACGTTCAAATGGCCCCCATTGACTTTGTTAGTCACTCTCACTGAGATATCATTAATGGCATGATTCAAGGCAAAATGTGTAGAATTGAAGGAAATTAGCTTTAAAACTGTTAAAAAAAAATATTTCTCCACCCATGGTCAAATCAGTAGAATTGTATGAAATTTACTTTAAAACGTAAAAGGTTCTCTCCGCTGTCAAGAAAATTATGCCAGCTTGATGGGGGGCCCACCAACCAAATCTCACTTCTGGCCTCCAAAAGGCTCTAGATCCGACCCTGGGTTTGGGGGCTTGAGGGGGCTGGGGGGAAGCTAGCGGCTGAGGTTCAGGCCACGTTTGTATATTTTTCAGACGGCGTCTTCCACTAGATAGTATGGATATCGGTGGTCTTTGTCCCAGTTGGGTGGCTTTTGAGGTTACTGTGGCAATGGCTCCACGCTCATAATAAAGTGTCAGTGGTCAGATAAAAAATATCTCAGTTGAAAACTTTGTGAAGTGGTGCAGAGGATCTCTTGGAACTGCACTTGGCCAGAGGCTCCGTATGCCTTCACACTGTATGAGGCAGAGCAATTGACTGGTGTCTTTATGACTTGGAGTTGGGGAAAGCGATATTAGGTTCTTATTTTCTTTTTTGTTTGGATCAGTTAAATATAGTAGATACATGTTTCACATTTCTATGCCAAAGCCGACAGATTGTACACAATTATCTAAATCACTGTTCAATCACTGTTTAATTATTATTTCATTGTTCATCTATTCAGTATTTGGCATGTTTGCAAATAGTTCTAAGATGGATAGATGGTATATGTATCCAAGGAAATACAGGTTTCTTGCTGTAAATGTTTGTGTCCAAAACATCTGACCTTTAGTTGCTCATGTCGAAGCAGGCAAACCTTTGACATAATTTTGAGATTTCACATCTGTCCTGTCTCTCTTATATGGAAAGTGTCATCCACAAACATATTGGAGGTCATGGAAGACACTGTGACCAAACTGTACAATGGGGCTCTGATTTTTACTTTACATTGTTGGCATCATACTTTGTTTAGTAATGCAGACTATATTGCAGATCAAGGAAGTTTATACACATTTGAAGGATAGTTTTGTTCAGTCATCTGTCATGTGCTTTGGTGTCCACCAAAGTTGATATACTACCTCATACTACCAACTAGTGATAGGCACCAGTATGGAAAGTCCATATCAGTTTCATTTTTCCTATTTGATATCATATCCAGAATTTATAAACACTTTATTGTATGTGCTGTCTACCAATTTCTATTCACTTCCACAGCTCTTTGAAGCACAGACAACTGATTGCGTATTGCCCATTGGGCCAGGTGTGAATGTTCTGGGAGCTTAAAACCTACCCAACCAGTTTGAATGCAATGGGAAGCCCATCTACTGTTGATTGCCCATTATCAAGTAAGTATGCCGGGTTGAGAACCAGTGAGACGTCTGTGAGAGGGTTTGTGCATGCAGGAACAGTCATGTATGCTTTTTATATAATAGTGTAGGTTAACAGGAAGGATAAACCGATTATCATAAATACTGTATGCCATGCTCCTATCGATTTCAACCGATATCGGTGCCCACCACGACTACCAACTGATCTCATTTGCACCTTCTATAATCTATTGACAGGGAAGCTTGCTATGGGAAAGACAGGTGATTGATGAATTTGTACACCCACATTCATGAGTTTGCATAGGAAGATAATGGGGCTGGGAATTGCCAGGAACCGTACGATATTATCATGATACTTCGGTTCCGATATGTGTATTGCCATTTTATACTGTGATTTTATTGTGATTTGATGTTCCAAACATATTGCTCACCATATGTGTGCTGCAGAGAGACAAGAGAGAGCCATGAGATAATAAAAGATGCAATATTGTCAATACGATACGATATATCGCAAAGAATTATATCCAGGCATGTAACTGTACCCCCCCCCTTCCAATGACTCCCAATGACTCGAAAAATTACCAACATCACTGCAATGCATCCCCTGAGTGTCCAGTTCAACCTAAATGTTAATCGCTAGTACATATTGGTTTATAAGAGATCTTGTAAGCCTGGTATGTGAAACCATATCCTTGGTGAAACCTATTGAAGCTGTAGGTCCCTTCCTCCAGAAACACTGCTCATTCGAATGTGCAGTTTTTTCCCCGCTGAGCTTTGACACCCAGAGGGTTGTCATTTCATGGCGAAAACACTCAATGAAGCGCCAAAGAGCAGAAGTATTTTTTTCTTTCAAGCCCATTATTTCCTAAGATGTATTTCCGAAGCCAGGTGCTTGGAGTAATTTGAAAAAGGAGGGCCACCTCTGTTTCCCTTGTGCAAAAAGCTGCCCCATGGAAATATGTCATTATGGCCTGTGCAATGCACAGTGAGACCCTGTAATGAAACTATTTTCCTATAATGCAATGAAAATCTGGTGCCTGTGACATAGAACCTTATCAACTAGTGCAGGGGTTCCCAAACTTTTTTGGCTCACAACCCCATTTTGATATCTGAAATTATTGCGACATCAACCATGTTAACTTTTTTGGGGGGGATATAGAAAAACGTTCCAAAAGTGTTTATGATTGTCTTCTCAACTCACCATCACCTACTTTTAATGTGGGGCTATGACAGTCAATTGCTAATTAGTCTGACATAATGTATCTTATCTCACCACCACTAATGAGATGGGTGTGCTTGATGCATGTCGCTTTGGAGATTCTCAAAGTCAGGGGGCGTAGTCAACAGTGCGTACCTCATCTCTGCTGTCACATCCAACCTAGATCGTTATTTGATTTTAATGCAGACGAGTGCACTAAAATCAAGTTTCACACAGATATGAGCTGGTGAAGGGTACCATGAGTTTTATGGTGCTCTCAGGACAAATGGGAACTTGAAACAAATGCAAGATCAAATCATGACGTCAGTGATCTTCAGGTTGGAAAGTTGGAGCTCTAGAAAGAGGCCTGAGTTCTTGAGTTGGAATTTAAAGTTGGATGACCGTTCAAAACTATTTTTCCCAGTCGGCGCAATTTCTTTTCTAGAGTTCCCCGTTGTCTTGAATGCTCTGAAGTCTTGAGATTTCCGAGCTCCCAGTTGTTTTGAACACAACATTAATGCTCACAGGGAGTGTGCAAGGTATTCCCTTTGAGTCAGGAACCAAAACTCCTACGTTGTGATCCGTGACTGCATTCGGATCACATGACCGATCAGCTGTTCAATTTCAATTACCTGCATGTCAACTGAGCCAAGATCACAGTCAAACGGATTGGGAAGTAGGTCCTAAAGTGCTCTTCCAAGCTCAGGAGGTAAGCAGTGCTAACTCGTGTGGGACACTTACAGATGCTGTTTCTCTTAGAAGCATGCATAGCTGAGGGAATGGGGACATGGTTCGCTTTTGAAAGACTCTCTCTCCAATAAGACCTCTTTCTTCTGAATCTACTGATTTGGTCACTCGTCTGTAGATGTGTTTTTAGTTTCTCTGCATGCTTGCGTTCAGTATTCCAAATACAGAATGTCTGTTACATTGCCATGGAGACACATTTTCTTTTCATTACAAGTATATTGTGAATGACAACAATTCCTCTCTCAATGCAAACAATCTTTCCAACACTCTTGATAACCTCCAAGAATATTGTCATGCTCTGATCCCTTATCTCTACATAGTTTTGCAAACAAGCGTGCTTGCAGTGGATGTGGTTTGATGTAGTTTGCAATCTAAGTTACCCGCTGCAATATATCTCAGAGTTGTGTGCTCAGCTCTTTTGCTGCCATTTTCTCTCGGTGTATCATACAATGAGTCTATATAGCAGAGGGAGACACATTCATAACTAGATGCAGAGGCCTGCCTGCTGTCCCGCAATAGATGGGGCCCCATCTATGCAAAAGCCCACCATTCAATTCCATGGAATCTGGTTTTCGTCAATATAGCCACGCAGCTCACTGAACATCCCATGTGTCGTTTCCTGCTCGGGAATCGTGAGACAGATAAATATGTCCTCGTGAATAACATCCCCAACATGAGAACAAAAGCCAATGCATGGGCGTAAAACCAGTGGTGTAAAGTACTTAAGTAAAAGTACTTTAAAGTACTGCTTAAGGTGTTTTTTGGGGGTATCTGTACTTTACTATTTATACTTTTTAATACCTTTACTACATTCCTTCAGAATATTTTGTACTTTTTACTCCATACATTTTCTTTGACTCCTAAAAGTACTCATCCCTACTGCCTCTGATCTGGCGGACGTAACATACATGCTTTGTTGCTGTTGTTGTTGCCATCTGGTTTGCTTAATATAAGGAATATTGAAATGATTGATACTTTTGATACTTAGGTATTTTTATTACTTTCATACTTTTACTCAAGTATAATTGTACTGGGTGACTTTTACTTGAGTCATTTTCTATTGAAGGAACTTTACTTTTACTCAAGTATAATTGTTGTGTACTTTTTCCACCACTAGTAATAACACAAAAATAATTCTGGGCTAATAAGGTAAGAAATAACAAACAAACAAACAAAAAATACTTCAAAGTTGCTTAGGAGCTAGAAGCAGAGCTGCCACATCTGTCGGTGCCAGGTGTTTTTCTCAATTGTCTCTCAACTCTGGTCCACCTCAGATCCATATCAGATCGGAAATATATATATTTTTCTTTTTATGACTGGATCATGTCTGGTTCGGGTGGGAATTTGGAGGGTTCGGATCTCAATCGCGGATCTGAGAAGAACTCTACTTCAGATGTCCAGTCCTGGAGATGGACAGTCCTGGAGTTTACCCTATGTCTCTGAAGATAAACTTTACTCTGGAAACTTTGTGCCCAGGAAGTGACCTACTACAGCTCTGTACCTCAGTAACCAATAAGAACACTACCATACCTCAGTCCCTAGTATCTTTCAGTCCCTTCTCCAGTTACTGCCGTACAGTGGTCCAACCATTTCCTAGGTGCCTTGTATTTATCTCTGAAAATAAAAGTCCTTGTTCGTTTGCTCTTTGGCGTCATCTGGTGAACTCTGATTAAGATAAGAGAAGCTCCTGTCTCTTCATCTCATTTATTGGCAGAAGGCCTAATAATGGATTGTGTTAGGCCAAGAAAATACTGTTCCCTTTACTTACAACCTTCTAGTGTTTTTATATTGTTCACAAAGCTGGCTCCAACTCAGGCTCTGATATGTATGGACCTTGTCAAATAATGCCAATATTAGGTTCCCACAAAGTGTAATTGGGTGTTGGCAGTGATTCCTGGGCAAGGTCACCCATGTGGGCTTTCTGAAACCACAAATACTGTCCTCGCATAATTAAACGCAATCAGCACAGCTTCAGTCCCTAGACCGCTTGGCCTCCTGTCACAGTAGAGTTGTCAGTTTTCTATGAAAATGTGATTGTTCTCCCAAATTGCTTAAATGTTTGCTTACCTTGACAGTAGTACAGTATATAGTCTAGGCCAGAAGACATCGCTATGTGCATATTGTATATTCAATATTTGTAATCTAGTTAATTGAATAGGCTATCTTACCTGGTTTAAATGGCATTGTCACCATGCAACCAGTCAGTGATCCCTACCTCCCTACCTTCGGAAAACACAATGTGTATGAATCTGACACTAGGGCCTATGCTCGGGTAGAACTATTCTTCATGGGCTTCCTGCTATACATCCCCACAACTCCCCTGCTTATGTATTTGAGATTTTGTACACCTGTCGTATGCATATATAGCCACGTGCTCAAGTGGAGTATTTCTAGGATCTGTATAATAGCTCATAATGTATTTATTCATGAATGATGTATTTTCACACTGCACAGACTTCATGTTGTGTCTTGGATTCCGTTGCTGGTCCACTGAAGTCAATAGTTTAGAGTTCATATGTTTTATGGGTTCCCTGTGTATTCAGTTATACTGTGGACAGGTTAATGTATGACATGGTCAAATGGAATCATGGAATTACAGTGTTCTCAGAATCAGTATTGTCGTTCTTAGATTGAAATGTCATGCTTTATAATTTGTCCCCCAAAAAATATTATGAAAAGGTATTGGCCCTCCTAAATTCACATGTACTTTTCTCCGACTGTTATTACAAGTTTCATATGATTCCCCATCAGTAAAGAAAGCTACCTTTGATGACTATCATGTTGTTGTTTGCATTGGTTGAGACCAAATCTATGCCACACAAAACTCACCACCCTCAGCTCAGTGTAACAAAACATTGGGGAATATAATGATAAAGTCCGAGAATCATGGTCTTGTCCGAGGTAACAACGCTTCACATCAACATTTTATCTTGTTTATTCACCGTGTTCACACACATCGTTGGGATTTGCATGTTCACAGCTGGATTCACAGAGCATCCCCACCATCTCTCCTCTGTGTTCTGAAAATATAGCCCTATCTTTCCCAGTTATCGAGTTGAGTGTGTATCAAGGCATTAGTACCCTGGCTGCCTACATTTTCCCTGTAAACACGCACACCTTCGTGCCAAAGCATTAAATTGTGTTGAGAATATGTAGTGTCGACATCTGTACACATGCTTATGTTGGGCAGAGGTTTTTTGTGCTGCAAATATTTTTAAAGGGATAGTTCAATGGATATCCCTTTATCTACTTCCCCAGAGTCAGATTAACTCATGGATTTTTAAGTTTCTGCGTCCAGTATGAAGGAAGTTTTGGGAGCCATTGATAACTAGCGTTTGTGCAATGATTGGACGTCTACAAGTACAGCTAGCATGCTTGCTGTTCACATAGACTTCCACTCATTGTGCTAATGCTAGTAAGCAATTGTGCTAAAGCTAGTAGGCAGCTTCCTTCAAACTGAACGCGGAGACATAACAATAGTATCCACTAGTTCACCTGACTCTGGGGAAATAGATAAAGGGATATCCATTTGAATGTATTGAAATGACTTACATCCTCCAATTTCTTCCTGTTTCATGTTTACAAGTCAATAGCATTAGTATTCAGAATATCATGCTCTCTGGTTTGTTCTACAAGCCCCCCCGCCCCCCCACACACACACACAAATCCAGAACTAATCCTACAATTCCCTGACTGACTAGGTTTGAGGGTTTGTAGCTCGTTTCCCCCATGCCAGCATAATGTAAATGATTTGCTTTATACAACATTTCCACAGGTAGAAAATGCAAAAACACTTTGTTGGAAACTGCAGTGTGAGAGAGAGGGAGGGAAGAGGACAGTGAAAGTGTGAGAGGGATTGTTCAAGCGGTAAAGTGAGGAGACAGAGTGAAGACTGTAACTTGACACCATGAACCATCAGATCCTCCTCTCCACCCTCTCAGGGCTGGGCGTCTCAGGCTCTGCACACTGCTGGATTGCATCCTACCTGGCAGGTCACTCCTACCCGGTGGTCTGGAGAGGATCTGTGTCTGCACCACATTCTCTCACTACTGGTGTCCCCTGGGCTCTGTTATAGGCTCTCTACTTTTTTCTCTTTACACCAAGTCACTGGGCTCCGTTATATCCTCTCTCCTGTCATTGTTATGCGGATGACACTCAACTACTTTACTCTTTCCCCCCTTCTGACACCAAGGTGGCGGAACGCATCTCTGCGTACCTGGCAGACATCTCCACTTGGATGTCTGCCCACAACCTTAAGCTCAACCTCTACAAGACAGAGCTGTTCTTCCTCCCAGAGAAGCACTGTCCACTCCAGCACAGTTGACAACTCCGTGGCAGCGGCGTACGTAGGTGCTAAGCACTTGTCATCTCCCGTCTAGACTACTATAACTCTTTGTTGGCGGTGCTCCTCGCTTATGCCATCAAACCCCTGCAACGTATCAAGGACGCCGCAGCCTGCCTGGTGTTCAACCTTCCCAAGTTCTTCCGTGTCACCCCAACCCTCCGCACACTCCACTAGCACGCTTCCTGTCGAGGCTCGCATCCTCTTCAAGACCCTGGTGCCTACAGATAAGCAAGAAGATCTGCGACTCCCTACCTTCAGTCTAAGGTCAAGCCCTACACCCCAACACGAGTACTTCATTCTGCCACCTCTAATCTATTGGTCCTTCCACCCCTACAGAAGGGCAGCCCCAGATCAGTGTTTGTTGCTTAAGGTCTGTTTGAATAAATTACTTGCCTATCGACGTACATTGACGTTAACATATAATATGTTTTCAGTCTCGTAATTACAATTATTTCTATAAATTCATATTGGGACAAACAATATTTAAAACATACTGTGGGAATACTATACAGCATGACACTCCATTCTATAGATTGGGTAGCCTAATACTATCTCAGCTTCCCTTAGTGGTTGTCTCTCAAAAGTGATACAGGGCCCAGTTCTCACTGCAACCTGTGAGGGCACAATGCTCTCTGCTGCCAATGACTGGAACGAGCTGCAAAAATCTCTGAAGCTGGAGACTCATATCTCCCTCACTAGTTTTAAGCACCAGCTGTCAGAGCAGCTCACAGATCGCTGCACCTGTACATAGCCCATCTGTAAACAGCCCATCTATCTACCTACCTCATCCGCATACAGTATTTATTTATTTATCTTGCTCCTTTGCACACCAGTATCTCTACTTGCACATTCATCTTCTGTACATCTACCATTCCACTGTTTAATTGCTATATTGTAATTACTTTGCCACCATGGCCTATTTATTGCCTTAACTCCCTTTATCTTACCTCATTTGCATTCACTGTATATAGACTTTTTGTTTTCTTTTGTTCTACTGTATTATTGACTATGTTTGTTTTATTCCATGTGTAACTGTGTTTGAATTGATAAAGTTAAAAAGTGACTTTAAAAGTACAATACTGTTTTTATGATAAGTATTGGATGTGATTTTCGATTGCATTTGCATTGATGTCAAAGTAGTTAGAAGGACAATACAGCCCTGAGTACCAGGCCATTAGGACCTGATGGTTGTTAGCAAGTTGGGTACTACCAAAGCATGTCCAGAGTGCATAAAAGGAGTTTACCGTGACTCTGTGGTCACGTGGAATTGTACTGCGGTCATAACTCATGACTGCCGGTGTGGTGGTAATATGGTTACTGCAACAGCCCGACTGGTGTCCATGTCTTACTGTGCTCTACACAGTAGGCTGTGGGCTTAATAAACGTCTAGGAGCAGCTGCGAAGTGGTAGGCCACACAAGCTCACAGAACGGGACCGCTGAGTGCTGAAGCACGTAGTGTGTAAAAATCTTCTGTCCTCGGTTGCAACACTCACTGCTGAGTTGCAAACGGCCTCCGGAAGCAGCGTTAGCACAATAACTGTTATTCGGAAGCTTCGTGAAATGGGTGTCATGGCCGAGCAGCTGCACTCAAGCCTAAGAACACCATGCGCAATGCCAAGCGTCAGCAGGATTTGTGTAAAGTTCGCCGCCATTGGACTCTGGAGCAGCGGAAACGCGTTCTCTGGAGTGATGAATCACACTTCACCATCTGGCTGTCTGAAGGACAAATATGGGTTTGGCAGACACCAGGAGAACACTACCTGCCTGAATGCATAGTGCCAACTGTAAAGTTTGGTGGATGAGGAACAATGGTCTGGGGCTGTTTTCATGGTTTTGGGCTAGGCCCTTTAGTACCAGTGAATGGAAATCTTAACACTACAGCATACAATGACATTCTAGACAGTTCTGTGCTTCCAACTTTGTGGCAACAGTCTGGGGAAGGCCCTTTCCTGTTTCAGCATGACAATGTCCCGGTGCACAAAGCGAGGTCCATACAGCAATGGTTTGTTCAGATCTGTGTGGGAGAACTTGACTGGCATGCACAGAGCCCTGACCTCAACCCCAGCAAACACGCAAACGCTGAGTGCGAGCCAGGCCTAATCGTCCAACATCAGTGCCCAACATCTAGTGGAAAACCTTCCAGAAGAGTGGAGGCTGTTATAGCAGCAAAGGGGGAACCAACTCCATACTAATGTCCATGATTTTGGAATGAGTTATTCGACGAGCAGGTGTCCACATACACTACATGAACAAATGTGTCTTCCCTATGCATTTGTTCCTATCCCTTTTGCTCTCTGCTGATTCGGCAGGGAGCAAAGGAGTGGTGAAAAGGTATTTCCGTAAACAACATGAATAGAGGTTCTGCCTTGAATTCTAAAATGATGCATTAGAAGGGGAGATACAATACTTTCCTTTTTAAAATAATGTTTATTTGATATACACACAGATATACTATATTCAAGGGGACAACACTAAAGCTCTGTGTGAGGGCCAAAGGGCATCAGCTTTTCAGTGCGTGATAAATCCTTTGTTTTTCATTCTGCCTAATACCCCTTTTTTGGTCTGCATTCCATCTACAATAAATTCAGTTGCATAAAACCATGGCAAGTTTGTCTTAGGGATTCTCAAAGCATTTTCTGATGATGAAACATGACAAGTTCAGCTTAGTCTGAGAGAAATTAATTTCTAGAGTTTGGTCAACTTGGATTCTATCTCTAAACCTAGTGGTTCAGCTAGTGTCTTCCGGCATTGCTGGTCAGTGTTACGCAAGAGCCACTAGTTTGGCTGCCATAGAATAATATGTTGTGCAAATGTTCTGATCATTGTTGATGGAGAATAATTTTATTTTGCCAACATGACAATTATCACTATATCAACTTAATTTACACAGTGATGTGTACATTAGGATTAATTTGTGTCGGGTGAAAGCATGTAGACTTGACCTTATGATCGCGATTTAAAATGAACTGTTGGCTTTAATCATTGTATGATATCTAATCATCATGTTCCGATGACTCCCCCACCTGCAGGCAAACCTTATGATAAATATATAATTATATAATATAATATTATAAAAGGTATGATCACTTTGTTTAAGCAGTCATCATAAGCTGTAGTACATGTTTTCTACAGATTCAGTTGAAAATCAAGTGCCATTTCATTTCCATACCCAACGTGTCTCACCGAAACAGTGCAACTCTCAGCAGCTCTGAAGATGACCCAGTGTTCTTTAGTAGAAGAGGCTTCAAACATTGTTCTACACAGTTACGCCCACCACTTATGGTTGAGAAGGACCAGGATGAATTTGGAGCTGCTCTGGTCTGCCCTTGCAATGTTCTCGTAATCTTTATCAAGAGGGTGGAGTTTGGCTGGAGTGTTGGACAAATCTCCATTAAAGGGTCTCTTACATCCTGGAATAGGCCAATGTTTTACCTGAACGCTCTTTTCCACGTGGCCACTTTTTCCAGTAGTGCGTCATCACACAATGCAACATTTTAGTTTGAAATAAAATTCCTTGAGTATAATTGATTAAGCCATAGTTATGAAACATCTCTGTGAAATATATTTGGATTTAATGTTGACTCTGAACTGTGACAGTTAATCGATTAAAATGTCTCTTTTAAATTGCCAATATTCCAAATCAAAGAGCATACTGTAACAGAACCTATAGCAAGTGAGGTTGGAAATGTACACATTTTTGGTCCTGCTTTATTTGAAGTGCATCTTACGAAGGCTTCATAAAACCTTCTTATAGGCTTCATAAGCACTACATAGATGTTTCACAAATCATCTATAACTGCATATAATACTCTAAAATGCTTTATAAGGCCTTCATAAGATACACTTCCAATAAAGCGGGACCACATTTTTTTAAAGAACCTTCAGAATCTCCTTTAGATAAGATAGCCTCTTCAGTTTTCCAGATACGCAAGCTAGCTTCTTCGAAACGTTAAACTCCAGATAGAAAGCAACACGTTTGGCACCATTTGCAACCATCTCGTCAACCTATTTAACATCAACATGTCCCACAAATAGTGTTTCCTGTTTGTCACCTCACTCGAATATTGATTTCAAAAGAAACTCTGTCCATCAACTCTCTCCCATCGGTGAACGAGGGCAATGGGCATTTTTGATTTTGTTAATTGGGTCTTTGTTTTCCTTGTGTAAAGATTGGGAACGTGAATGTACCGTCAAGGATCAAAGAGAGAACTCCTCCCGAGGGATTGTCAGAAATAGATTGTGAATTAATTTGCTCTCATTCAGTATTTTCCCTAAAACAAAATGTTCGCCCCACACCCCTGTCCCGTGAATGACTTAATAGCTTAATTGTATTCAATCACTCAAACGTCATTGAAAAGGGGTTATTTTTTATCTCTCAATTGTGATAAGAACAGACCCCAAAAGAGGGCAAATGTATTTTTTGAGGATGTTGGTTATTTTCTCTATAGATTTTGATAAGACACTTTTCACAGTTCTTTTTTATTTCTCAATTGTTTTTGACACTTTATTTCTGTAAAAATGGCAGGTTGACAGATTGGTTAGTCAGGTGATTTGTTGATAAATGGATAACATGACTTGCCTGACTCCTGTCAAACTCAAGTAAGACTCCTGTCATGTGGGCTCATGATCTTTTAAGTGAGATTAAAGTCAGTCTTATGGATGTCTAACTTATCAATGTTTTCGATGCATCACTGTTTGCATTGTGAGCAGGCACCATGGCAAATGTCTACTCTCAGGTGTCTTTGAAAAACACACACAATCAATGTTTGTGGCCCACTTAAGCACATGCTTTGCAAAAAGGCAATTCAAGTCACATGAATATGGACTCATAAAAACACTAATGGGGTGTAAAGGGGTATTTCACCACTCTTAAATTAATTCATCTCACACACCATGCAAAAAAATACAACTTTTTAACATTATGTAGTTAAAGGTAAGAAAAAATACGAAATTTCAGTGATTCTGAAAAACAGTAACCACTTTTCACCCAGGGGGAGGTTGTTTGCCCACTCTTTATGTAGTTGTGACACTCGTTTTTGATAATGACTGATTTAAATTAAGACCCAGCATAAGTGGTTGTGGAGATTGAACCCACAACCACCTGGGCTGTAATATGTGAGGAATGTTGCTACTCAGATACACCATTTTTTAATTCTTAATTGTTACTTTGTTGATCGTAGTTATTCAGCACCTGTTTCTCTAGAGATTATTTGGTGAGAAGGTGACCTGGCATACTGACCTGGCACACTGAATTGTCTCACTGCTCATTCCAAACATGGTATTTAAGCTGCTGAGGATTTAGGAAGTGCTGGTTAGTTCCCGATTCTCTCCCTTTCTGTGACACACAAAACTCTCGCTCTCACTCCCTCTCTCACTCGGAGCTATTCACTTCTCTCTCACACTCCTGGGCACACGCACACTTACATTTATGGTTGTGGTCCCTCAGAGACGCACATTTTCTCTTTCACTCCACAGCTTGCACGCACGCACACACACTTCTGCAATATCTGCCTCTTCCTGCCCTTTCTCTCACACACACGACAGAGCCTCCTTCCTGCTGACAGATGGATGGGGTCTAATAGCATAATTAAGTACCCGCACTGGAGGTTCCTGTTTACTGCTCGGTTGCTAAGCAGTGACATCAGCTGGTCCCTCCTCCTTCCTCACTAAGACCTCCCTCCCTTACACACACACACACACACAGCTGCAGATAAGGGGTAGAGGTAGAGGGAGAGAGGGATGTAGAGAGAGAGGGAGCACGGTAGAGAGTGCAGGCAGGCAGACCGACAGCATGGTTAGAGCTTGCAGGGTGGACCAGCCACGGCTCTCCATGTAGCCCAGAGCAGCGCAGGCTAGAAGGGGGGAGTCCGAGGCGCCACCAGGACCTACTCATCTCACTCACAGCCAGGAGCTCTCTCTCCACTGGGGCTACAGGCTTTTTCTTTAGAGATAGACTTCAGAGGAACAACTTAAAAAGAGAAAAAACATTCCATAAAATTTTTGTCTGGCTGGCTTTGGTGCTATTAGTTTACTTTTCGAGAAGCCTTTTTTTTGTGTTTTGGGAGGTACCTGTGGAATTGTTATTGTTTTGACTGGGTCTTGACTGGGCTGGGTGGGAGCTCCAAGGGATCGCATGCATGACACAACGCAAAGGCGAGAAGACCACCATCAGCATCCAGGAGCACATGGCCATTGATGTGTGCCCTGGCCCCATCCAGCCCATCAAGCAGATCTCTGACTACTTCCCCCGCTATCCGCGGGGTCTCCCCCCCACAGTACCCCCCGTCCTCATCCGGGCCAGCTCGCTGCGCTCGTCCTCGGCCAGCCACAACTCTGGGGATGACCCGGCATGCTCCCACACCGATGACGACCCAGGCCGGGCCTTTGGCGGCGCTGCCGCCGCCCTGTCACACGCAGCGACCGGCAAGAAGGAGGAGGAGCCGGACATGGAAGGCTATGACTCTGACGACTCAAGTGAGTGGAGACAATTTCTCTCTCGTTTTTGTCCTTCTTCCTTCGTTCCTTTCTTCAATGTCTGGTTGCTGAGTAACCGTCAGGTGTGGCTGAGTCTTTTTTTTACCTCTTCCTTCTCTCCCCATCTCTCCTCCTTTTCCTTCTATAGTACCTGTGTTTGCCGAGGGCCGGTGTGTCTGTGCGTCTTCCTCTCTGTGGCGTAGCTAACTCTCTGACTGTTGAGAGCCAACTGTTGCTGCTGCAGAAAGGCTGTTGCTTCCCTTTCCTGCTTGCAACATTACACTCATACACTCCTACACTATAGACTCCCGTTGTACCATAAGGACAGGTTTTTTTGTGATGTGATGATTAAAGGCTCGGCTCATATCCCAGTTTTGTGCCGAGGCTTCTCAGCTGGGTGATTCATGCCTTCTCTGACTAGCTTTAAATTAGCAGGCGGGATATATGCAGTGGGCTCCGGTCGGATTTGTGGGCGTGCTGTTGAGTCTCGGCAAGAGGGCTGTTTACATCCACACGCGAGCAGCCGGCCAAACAGCGAGGCTGGCAGGCTCCTGTTGTGTGTGTCTGTGTGCGTCTGCATGTGACACGTATGAGTTATTAGTATATGTGTGTGCACCAGTCAAGCCACCAGTCAAGCCACTGTTGTCACCGGCCAAGGCAATGCACCTTATTTGACAAGTACATTTCTTTATTTCTTCTGTCTTACAGTGAGTGGTTGTCGTGGCACCTACTGCTGGCATGCTCTAATAGCAAAACCCTTATAAGAGCACTGATCACCATTGACAATGTTAAACAGAAGCTTTCCTGTTGATGACTGTGCAGGGTGATGTGTAAGTGTCACCTAAGCATGTCACTCTTACAGCATTTCTCCAGATCAGTTTTAATTTTCTTCCAATTTCTCTCCAATGGGTGCCAATGGGCCTTTTCGACACTATAGTGAATACAGGTTAGTGTAACAGCAGGGCAGTTCACTAAAGGTTTAATCCATGCAAAGTGAAGTGCTCTGTTGGAACGCAGAGGTCTTAGGGCCTATCCTATAATCCTGCACCGGATTGGGGGATGGAATGGCAACGCCACGGAGTGGGTGGACTAGACCAGTTTTGACAGATGTTGAACTATGCCCTTGCGGATAGCGCAAGGCTCTCTTATGGAGAGGAGACAGGAACATGAAGTTGCACTCAACTTGAAGTAGCCCTGATTTGACGTGGAATTAAGCCCTTCTTCAACTGTTATATAATGGCTTACATTGTCAAGGACAAAATATTTTGTACATTTACAGTATGGCGAAAACAACTAGGGCTAGTTGTGTTTATAAGTGTAATAGTGAGTGTAGGTTCGATACAGACTGTAAAGCAATGCCAGGTCCACGTACAATTGTTTGACAATGGACTAGATAGGCAACCAGTAGTATTGGTATGGTATGTGGTATTCCCGGCTGAGACCATATGCTTTAGTCTGTTGCTGTCATTTGGAACCATTAGATCTGTCTTGGACAGAATGGTAGAAACCTATCAGTGCTCCATTATGGCCAACAGTTGGATAGAGGTTATAAGCTATTGCTAATATTATATACCTCATCTGCTGCTGTACGAACTCAGAACAATTAGAATCTGACTGTCTTGGAAAGAATGGAGAAATGTATTAGCCTGTGTTACTACTTCACCCCGAGTGCACTGGGCCAGAACACTTGTGTTGAAGCAGACGTTTTCTAGCCACAATCCTCCTGGGCACCGTTTCACTGAGGAAGCATAAGGAAGCACACATTAGCAACATGAAGGAGCAAATTAATTGTAATCAAGCTGTGTGTTGTGTGATATGTGCAGTACAAATAGGGTAATTAGAAAGACACATTTGCAGCAAGATGTGATGGGCAAAGAAACCCACAATGAAGGACTCATACGAGACGTCTTACAACAAACTCGACCACCTCGGATAATCAAGGTAGGAGGTAGTTGAAATGCAGCAAGTGTGTTTCTTTTGGCAAGATGTTGCCCTTGATGCTTTCTCACTTCAATATTTAACTAATGTCTCACCACCTTGACATACTGCAAAAAAAGAAACGTCCTCTCACTGTCAACTGGGTTTATTGTGTAAATATTTTATGAACATAAGATTCTACAACTGATACATAAACTGAATAAGTTCCTCAGACATGTGACTAACATAAATGGAATAATGTGTCCCTGAACAAAGGAGGGGTCAAAATCAAAAGTAACAGACAGTCTTTGGTGTGGCCACCAGCTGCATTAAGTACTGCAGTGCATCTCCTCCTCATGGACTGCACCAGATTTGCCAGTTCTTGCTGTGAGATGTTACCCCACTCTTCCACCAAGGCACCTGCAAGTTCCCGGGCATTTCTGGGGAGAAGGGCCCTAGCCCTCACCCTCCAGTCCATCAGGTCGCAGACGTGCTCAATGGGATTGAGATCCGGGCTCTTCGCTGGCCATGGTGGAACTCTGACATTCCTGTCTTGCTGGAAATTATGCACAGAATGAGCAGTATGGCTGGTGGCATTGTCATGCTGGATGGTCATGTCAGGATGAGCCTGCAAGAAGAGTACCACATGAGGGAGGAGGATGTCTTCCCTGTAACGCACAGCGTTGAGATTGCCTGCAATGACAACAAGCTCAGTCTGATGATGCTGTGACACACAACCCCAGACAATGACGGACCCTCCACCTCCAAATCGATCCCGCCCCAGAGTAAAGGCCTCAGTGTAACGCTCATTCCTTTGACGATAAACGCGAATCCAACCATCACCCCTGGTGAGACGAACCGCGACTCGTCAGTAAAGAGCACTTTTTGCCAGTCCTGTCTGGTCCAGCGATGGTGGGTTCGTGCCCATAGGCAACGTTGTTGCCGGTGATGTCTGGTGAGGACCTGCCTTACAACAGGCCTACAAGCCCTCAGTCCAGCCTCTCTCAGCCTATTGCGGACAGTCTGAGCACTGTCCGTTCCTGGTGTTACTCGGGCAGTTGTTGCCATCCTGTACCTGTCCCGCAGGTGTGGTGTTCGGATGTAACGATCAGCTATCCGCCCTGTCTCCCTGTAGCGGTGTCTTAGGCGTCTCACAGTATGGACATTGCAATTTATTACCTTGGCCACATCTGCAGTCCTCATGCCTCCATGCAGCATGCCTAAGGCACGTTCACACAGATGAGCAGGGACCCTGGGAATCTTTCTTTGATGTTTTTCAAAGTCATTAGAAAGGCCTCTTTAGTGTCCAAAGTTTTCATAACTGTGACTTAACAGTTAACAATTACTTAATTGCCTTCCGTCTGTAAGTTGTTAGTGTCTTCACGACCGTTCCACAGGTGCATGTTTATTAATTGTTTATGGTTCATTGAACAAGCATGGAAACAGGGTTTAAACCATTTACAATGAAGATCTGTGAAGTTATTTGGATTTTTACTAATTATCTTTGAAAGACAGGGTCCTGAAAAAGGGACTTTTCTTTTTTTGCTGAGTTTATTATTGGTCAAATTTGATTTGAACAACCAACATCAAATTGGAAAGCCAAGGTAACAAACAGTCAACTGCAGTCATGCACTGACTATTGTCTATAATTAAAGTCCTCCGCAATGCTGTCTAAATCTTATATTGAGTCATCATCTGGCATGTGTGATGTCACCAACCTATTGGTACACACATGCACCCACAATCTCACACCCACCTTGCACCATACAGAATCACCAAGCCATTAAGGGAGAGGAATGGCTTCCGGAATTGATTCTTATTTCTCAGAATCGAGGCAAAGATGAACGAAGCAAAGTACAGAGAGATCCTTGATGAAAACCTGCTCCAGAGCGCTCAGGACCTCAATCTTGGGTGAAGGTTTACCTTCCAAAAGGACAATGACCCTATGCACACAGCCAAGACAAAGCAGGAGTGGTTTTGGGACTCTCTGAATGCCCTTGCCCAGCCCAGACTTGAACCTGATTGAACATCTCTGGAGAGACTTGAAAATAGCTATATATAATATGCTAAATGCCAGTCGTGTTTGACAAATATAATGTACAATCATTAATATTAATGTCTAAAGGCTTGATTTTGTCAACATACTCGAGGCACTATTTGTTCAGATAGGAGACAAAAGACCAGTGCCTGATGCTCGCTGCGACATCACCCACCTTAACATTTGAGCGAAGGCATTGAGCATTTTGATACCATAAGTTTTGTTTTTTTTTCAAACCTGGACATTTAAAAAAATATATACATTTGGCATTATTTCGAAGTAGTCTAGTCAAATAAAGACCATAGGAATGATTTTCCTTTCTGTCACATCACACCTTTAGCATTTTGTAGTGTGCTTTTGAGTACATTTTTCCCCGCTAATTGCATTTTGGAAAATGTGCAGCCTACTGCTGTGTGCATTGATGCGCTTATAATGTGAAGAATGTGAAGAAATAATAGTTTGTCAACATTAAGTTAAACGTAGATGATTATTTTTTACATTTAGCAGATGCTCTTATCCAGAGCGACTTACAGGAACAATTAAGGTTAAGTGCCTTGCTCAAGTGCACGTCAGCAGATTTTTCTCCTTGTCAGCTCAGGGATTCGAACCAGCTCCCTTACTGGCCCAACGCTCTTAAACATTTTGCTACTTGCATCAGCCTCATTGCTTTTTCATTTTCTTTTCATGTACAATAGTTCTATGAATTTGGGATCTATCCTCCCACAACTTTCAACTTTCTGTCCCAAAGTCTGTTAGGCAGATATTCCTCGCACAGAACGACAAGCTGACCAATAGAATATGTCAACTGTTATACTATGGGGGATAGGCAAGTGCTCTTGCTTTTGGTTAATCATCTATTTGGCTGAAGAAAAGTACGTCTGGACGGTTCTTCTAACATCTTCAATGTGCACCCCAGAATTGACGCGCGCTGTTCTATCCTCGATGTCTCTTTCTTCACTTGTATTTTGGATCTGCCAGGCCTGTGATAAGGAGGCGACCAGAGCCATGTGTGTGAAAGATGCTTAAGCACGGCGATTGGCCGCAGGGAGAAGGCAATTATAATTATTATATTCAGCCCAACGACTACTTTGGCCGCAAGGCATGGATTATTTAGTAATAGTAAGTAATAGTAAAGTAATAGTAAGGCAACATATATTATCATAAATTTACACGGTGAATTATTTCAGTAAATAAACTTTTAAATTAACTATTTTCTCTAATGTGGACAGTTTGTTACTACTGTACCTTAACAGGTTGCATTTTCACCCCATGAAACCACCTTTTTACCCCAGATTGCTGATTTTAGTATAAAGGTTTACAGTCCTCACGATGACATAAGATTGATTGCTTAGAATAGATCAATATATTTGGTATATTTGGTTTTGTACCATTGATTTTGTTATGAGCCGGCATCAGTATGACTCTATAAAAGTCGCAAGCCACACACCAATATACGGATTTGACAGTCAAACTAACACTTAAGTAACATCCAATCTTTGTCCCTGTTAATATCCTATGCCATGTTGGTATTTGTTGAAGTTAACTTATAGAAAAAGTAGTTTGTTCCCTTTTACATGATGGCAGCCTTCCGAAATCAACATCCGACATTCTAAATTATAGATAAAAGCCTTCTACAAGTTCTCATCTAACAACCATGTGTAGGTTATTCCAAATTTCCGTGTTGGCTTTGAATAGTGATAGTTTAAACAGCGCTACACCCAAATGTTTGCCCCCCCCTACTATTTATTTCAGCGGAAGTGATTAACAAAAATGTGTTGCATTACACTTACCAATTTGGCTGTCTTCCGGAAATTGATGTACACATTTTTCCCAGATTCCGTGTCTTTTCTGAGCATTGTAAATGTTTTTACAGCACGTACAACCTTAGATCTCCCTTCGTGCGTAATTGATTTCAACATGATCATTTATGATTGACGTAAACTCACTCACTTTTGTACATTGCATTTTGTTCATTGTCCGTACAATGGACCTTATTTTAATGCCCCAAAAACCGCAATACTTCCAGATCAACTCTAATGTCAATACCATTGTAAAGCACAATTTCTCCCCTTTCCAACAGAATCAATGACATGACCCCCACGCTGCCCGTTTCGGCATGATTCAACAAGGCAATGAGCTCCATCGGGTCTTTAAAAAAATGGCGGGTGGGGAAGCGAAACAAATGCATGATAGTGAGAAGGAGAGTTGTTGTGTGGGAAAATTGCTTTTTTTCACTCGATCTGTCTCACTTATCACCTTATCGCCTCTAAAATGTAAATTAAACACTATAAAGAGTTTGTATAATGTGTCATTACATACCTATTTTAATGTTTGTGTCGAATTTGAATCGGGTTTTTAGGGCGGTGCTAAAGTGATCTTAGAAGTAAACAGCGGGCTTTGAGAATGATGATCGCATGCAATGATGACGCAAAAAAGACTTGCTTATTGTTATAGCCAGAATAGAAGTAGATCAACATACAGATGTAGACTGAACTGTTCATCTAAGAATAGATGTAAAAAAGTAATAAATTCAAGGAAAACCCATAGACTAGGATTTGCTTAGACCTGTGTCTTATATCTCTCTGGCATGGGAAGAGGGGTTTAAGTGTCTGCCGCTTGTTTGTGACTTCAGCACTGCAATCCATCCTAAATTTGGCTGATGCATCTCGGGAGACTCAATCTAATATGTGTGTTGTCTCCCCCCTGATGGTGGCAACCTTCTCCCCAGGCACCCAATCATCCAGGGAGATCTCTCTCTTGTACTCTATCCCTCCCCCTCGATCTATCTTCACTACATACAGTGGGGCACAAAAGTATTTGGTCAGCCACCAATTGTGCAAGTTCTCCCACTTAAAAAGATGAGAGGCCTGTAATTTTCATCATAGGTACACTTCAACTATGACAGACAGAATTTGAAAAACAAAATCCAGAAAATCACATTGTAGGATTTTTAATGAATTTATTTGCAAATTATGGCTGCAAATTATCAATGCTACTACTGTTGTGTCATCTGAAAACTTGATGATTGAGTTGGAGGCGTTCGTGGCCATGCAGTCACGTGTGAACAGGGAGAACAGGAGGGGACTGAGCATGCACTATTGTGGGGCCACAGTGTTGAGGATCAGCGAGGTGGAGGTGTTGTTTTCTACCTTCACCACCTGGGGTTGGCCAGTCAGGATGTCCAGGACCCAGTTGCACAGGTCAGGGTTCAGACCCAGGGCCTCAAGCTTAATGATGAGCTTGGAGGGTACTAAGGTGTTGAATGCTGAGCTATAGTCAATGAACAGCATTCTTACATAAGTATTTCTCTTGTCCAGGTGAGATAGGGTAGTGTGCAGTGCGATGGCTATTGAATTGTCTGTGGATCTATTGGGGCAGTAAACAAATTGAAGTGGGTCTAGGGTATCAGGTAAGGTAGAGGTCATATGATCTTTGACTAGTCTCTCAAAGCCCTTCAAGATGACTATTGCTACAGGGCAATAGTCATTTAGTTCAGTTACCTTTTCTTTCTTGGGTACAGGAACAATGGTGGCCATCTTGAAGCATGTGGGGACAGCAGACTGGGATAGGGAGAGATTGAATATGTCCGTAAACACTCCAGCCAGCTGGTCTGTGCTCTGAGGACCCGGCTAGGGATGCCGTCTGGGCCAGCAGCCTTGTGGAGGTTAACATGCTTAAAATGTCTTACTCACGTCGGCCACGGAGAAGGAGAGGGTGCACATGGAGGGAAGATATGATGGAGGTAGGGCAAGGATGAGATGGAGATGTGGAATGGATAGAGAGGGTGAGATGGATATAAAGAGCAATAGGTGGAAGATGGAGAGATATGGAAGAAGGGAGAGAGATGATAAGGAGGGAAAGATAAAGATAGGATTAGAAAACATAGGGACTCGAGAGCAGAAAAAGGAGACAGCAGGAGAAATGGAGATAAAGAAAGGATGGAGGACAGAATAAAAGGAGATACAAAATAAGGTAGTAAGGATGGGAGAGCAAGGGAAGGAGAGAGCAAGGGTGAGAAAGCAAGAGACAGTGATGGACAGAAAGGGGAAGGATGGCATGGCAAAATGGCAAAATCTCATTCGCTTTGCCAAAACCATTTAAGTTCTTATCCAAGCTTCTTCAGAATTTAGCCCTGCCTTCATATGCACTCAGTCTTTTCAAGCAATGTAGTAGTATGTACAAAGAACATGTCTCTTCCCGGGCCCAGTACAATAGGGCAGTGGTTCCCAAACTGTGGGTTGGGAGCCACTTGTGGTTTACGACAGAGTTCCAGGTGGGGTGCAGGATTACATTTTTTGTGATTTTGTGATTTTTATACATTTTCGGCATGGAAAAACACTTTCAGTGTAAACTAAAACCAAATAGAATGTGTATAGAAAAGATAATGAAGCAATATCTTTTTATAATAGCCTCGAATCTTCGAGAACTTCAGAGACAATCAGTCCCCAATTGTTTTTTTGTGTAGCAACACAGCATAGGCCATGTCAAAATGAGTAGAATTGCAGGACATTTGTTCAAATCTGCATCATTTTCCCTCTACCCCATGGAAAAATGTATAGAATTGCAGAAACATTTTACTTTAAACGGCAACATTTTATTTCAGCTCCATGACAAAATGTGTAGTATTGCTGGAAATTAGCTATAAAAGGACAAAATATTCTCTCCACGGCCAAGATTTTATTATTTTAACTTATTCTTTAGTCTGTGTATGTTTTTTCACTGCATGTTTTTCGCGACTGAAAATACATCAATTGGTGAGTCACGAAGCAAAACATTTTGGGAAACCCTGCTACAGGCAGCAGTCTCAGGTGAGAGATTAATTTGAGCAGCCAGGGACATACAGTAAAATCCTATTAGGACTCTAATCTCCCAGCTGTCATCTGATAATGACTGACTGAGGAGTTCAGTGTTCTCCTACCATGGTCACCCTCTG
Organism: Oncorhynchus masou masou; assembly: GCF_036934945.1. Taxonomy (NCBI): domain Eukaryota; kingdom Metazoa; phylum Chordata; class Actinopteri; order Salmoniformes; family Salmonidae; genus Oncorhynchus; species Oncorhynchus masou. Next base: position 57,396,833 of record NC_088222.1, read on the forward strand.
GCTAACAATAACTAGCCAGAGTCCAGACTAACCACATTACGGGGCTATTATTTGTTTACTCTGTCCATGGAGTTCATGTATTTGTTTATGAGCACTTCCTGTGCAACGTTTTACTAGCAACGGATACTAGCAAGTCTTTTTACCTCCCTCCGCCACAATGGCCATTGAAACGCCGCTCCCCCCCACAAAATGGACCCATTTGCCTATCTGGGGTGTCGGCAGTGGGGCCCCGGATATTTTAGTTTTGTGTTTGCGTTTCTGTGTTTACATGGACGTGTTGGCTAGTGTTTTGAGTGCTTTGTTTGTTCACGGCGTGCAAGTGTGCCACAGCTCCATCGGTCCAGTTTGTAAAATGCCAATGTCCACATTCACACACCACAGTGGGAGACGAGTGTTTATGTGACACAAGTGAAGAGCAGATGTTGATGCAGTTTACTGCACACTAAGAATTGGTGCAATCGATATTATGAGTTTTAGCCATGACAAGACTATGGGACATGTTCTGTGTTGCACTTCAATTTTTTAGTATCCATGGTAACTGAGAAAATGCTCTTTATGGATGCGTATTATTTATTCTCTTGCTCGTTGATATCATATATTTTTTAAATATTATTTATATCTACTTCTTTGCATCTAACCTTTTTAATGCTGCATATTAATAGTTTTAATTGAACCTTTATTTAACGAGGCAACACAGTTAAGGACAAATTCTTATTTACACTGACGGCCTACCGGGCAACAGTGGGTTTAACTGCCTTGTTCAGGGGCAGAATGACAGATTTGTATCTTGTCAGCTCAGGGATTCGATCCAGCAACCTTTTGGTTACTGGCCAAACGCTTTAACCACTAGGCTACCTGCCCCACAAGATAAATGAATTAATAAAAGTTAGGAAGCTACTATTTGTTCCAGTAAAAAAAAACAATAAAAACAATCTTGTACAATACATTGACTTTTGCTATTTTAGAGCACCAAACTGAAAACACTTGATAGGCAGGGAGAAAGTTGTGCATTTTGAGAACAACGCCAGGGATGGTGGAGCCAACCAGGCTCTTTTGCGAGTAGCCATATTTAGACAATCTCTCAGGAAGTTTCGTACGAATATTCCTACTTTTCTTGCTCTTTGGAAAGTAATAAATGTGTCACATGATCTGTCACATGATCTCAGTGTATATATACACCTGTTCTGAAAGGCCCCAGAGTCAGCAACACCACTAAGCAAGGGGCACCACCAATCAAGCAGCACTATGAAGACCAAGGAGCTCTCCAAACAGGTCAGGGACAAAGTTGTAGAGAAGTACAGATCAGGGTTGGGTTATGAAAAAATATCAGAAACTTTGAACATCCCACAGAGCACCATTAAATAAATAAATAAAAAATGGAAAGAATATGGCACCACAACAAACCTGCCAAGAGAGGGCCGCCCACCAAAACTCACGGACCAGGCGTGGAGGGCATTAATCAGAGACCCAAGATATCCCTGAATCAAATCAAATCAAATTTATTTATATAGCCCTTCGTACATCAGCTGATATCTCAAAGTGCTGTACAGAAACCCAGCCTAAAACACCAAACAGCAAGCAATGCAGGTGTAGAAGCACGGTGGCTAGGAAAAACTCCCTAGAAAGGCCAAAACCTAGGAAGAAACCTAGAGAGGAACCAGGCTATGTGGGGTGGCCAGTCCTCTTCTGGCTGTGCCCTGAAGGAGCTGCAAAACTCCAACCCCGCTCTGGAGCATCTGTCCAGTCCATAGGACCAGTTTAAGCCGTACACTCCACAGAGCTGGGCTTTACGGAAGAGTGGCCAGAAATAAATAAGCAAACATGTTTGGTGTTCACCAAAAGGCATGCAGCAGACTCCCCAAACATATGAAGAAGGTACTCTGGTCAGATGAGACTAAAATTGAACTTTTGGTGCAAACCCAACACAAAATAGAAAAAATCCCAAGGGGGGTGAATACTTGTTCAAGGCACTGTAGGTCCACCCACTTGGCAGCCAGGCCCAACCTAGGAAGGTGTTCTTAAGTGTACACTCAGTGTATAGGGCGAAAGTAGAGCACCATATAGTGTTCCAATTGGGCCATTTTCCTGTATTGACTTGAACAATGAGAAAGTAGGAAAAAGGCACATTGAAAGACAGTGGATCATATGAAATTCTCAATCATTTCCCATCAGCTGTGCAAATGTATTCATCTTATTTATCCTCCAAACACCATCCCCACAGTGAAGCATGGTGGTGGCGGCATCATATGGTGGGGATGTTTTTCATCGGCAAAACTGGTCAGAATTTAAGGATTTATGGATGGAGCTAAATACTGGGAAATTCTTGAGGGAAACCTGTTTCAGTCTTCCAGAGATTTGAGACTTCCAGCAGGACAACGGCCCTAAGCATACTGCTAAAGCAACGCTCGAGTGGTTAATTAAGGGGAAGCATTTAAATGTTTTGGAATGGCCTAGTCAAAGCCCAGACCTCAATCCAATGGAGAATCTGTGGTATGACTTAAAGATGGCTGTACATTAGGGGAACCCATCCAACTTGAAGGAGCTGGAGTAATTTTGCCTTGAAGAATGGGCAAACATCCCAGTGACTAGATGTGCCAAGCTTATAGAGACATACCCCAAGAGACTTGCAGCTGTAATTGCTGCTAAAGGTGGCTCTACAAAGTATTGACTTTTGGGGGTGTGAATAGTTATGCACGCTCAAGTTTTCTGTTTTTTTGTCTTATTATTTTTTTTTCACAATAAAAAAATATTTTGCTACTTCAAAGTGGTAGGGATGTTGTGTAAATCAAGTGATACAAATCCCCCCAAAATCTATTTTAATTCCAGGTTGTAAGGCAATAAAATAGTAAAAATGCCAAGGGGGTGAATACTTTCGCAAATCCTTGTAGGCCACTTTCAGTAGCTCAGACCCATAAATGGTGCTCAGTGTGCTCTATGGAGTTAAAGCACCTGGATTCACATTCACGGTACCTCACACATTTTCCCTCGCTGCTCTTCCAAATTTATTTTCAATCATAAATTGTAACGTCCTGTCAAATCCTATTGATCACATCCTTTTACATCAAGACAACAAACATGAACTGTCTGCTCGTTCATCAGGGCTGCATGTCGCAGAAAATCTTCCTCAATGCAAAATTATAAATGCGATTTAATGTTGTGACCTGAAACACTGGGTCATGATACATTATGTATCTACTGTATTTTTCTCTGCCCTCAGCTCCCCTACTTCCTGCAGCACACACCCTCCCTCTTCATTTCCAATCCTCATCATCACAGCACTCGTAAACCCTAATCCCTCTAACATGCTGACTAGAAGTGGCAAGCGCGTGTGTCCGCCGTCATGCGCATGTTGATTTTTGTCAATCCACACCAAAAGCAATCAGGACACGCAGGGTGAAGTATCAAAATGAACTCTGAACCAACTATATTCATTTTGGGGCAGGTCGAAACACATGAAACATTCAAGGACATTTAGCTATCTAGCTTGCAGTTGTAAGCTAATTTGTCTTGGAATATAAACAGTGTTATTTGACCTGAAATGCCTTTTTTTTTACTGGATCTTTGTTGAATTTTGAGTCACACAAAATCGTGTGTCTCTACACTGACAATCCACAGATAAAAGGGGAAACCTAGTTTGTTTCTAGTATTCTCTCCTTCAGCTTCTGTGGACTTTATATGGCGGTTGGCAACAACTTTAACGTGCCGCTACCAACTGGACTGGAGCGTGGACCTCAGTTCATCTTTCAATCACCCACATGGGTATATGCTCCTAAAGACCAATGAGGAGATGGGAGAGGTGGGACTTGCAGTGCATCATGCGTCAAAAAAATAGAAGTTCTGTTTTAGCGCCTGGCTACACCGATGTTCGTTGATGCGCGCAAACAGTTTGGATGAAATTATTGAATAACACGTGTGTGTGTACATTTATTTTGCAGTGCTCGCGCACACAACACGGTGTGGTCAGCTTGTTACAGTTGTGATCTGAGGTTGGATGGTTGGTACTAAAAACACTCTTTTCAGAGAGGCACGGTGTGCTGTGATGTGGGCTGCGTCTCCCGCTGCGGAAGGATCAGTCCCACTCCACTGTATCTGTGTCTGATTACGGTTATCAGGTATTAGGGATAGTCACCTGCCACACTCAAGGGCCTCTCCCTCAAGTGTTACCCAGCATGTGGGGCTGAACCATAGAATTACATTCAGTAGTACAGTATAGACAAGACCGGAACCCCTTAGAAGTCTCATGTGGCCCAACAGTATTGGGATGCAAGTGGATGTTGCTTTGTGTGTGCATGATGCATAGAACACCGGAACATATTGTGGTAGGCTACAACACTGCAAATGAACCCAATAAGTATGACTGTCATTACCATTATCCTAAAGGGACTTACAGACCACATGGTAGGCGTTCTTACAATGTAAAAGCTTTGAGAATCACCCCGGAGTGTCAAAATCAAATCAAATTGTATTCGTCACATGCGCCGAATACAACAGGTGTAGACCTTACAGTGAAATGCTTACTTAAGAGCCCCTAACCAACAATGCAGTTTTAAGGAAAATAAGAAATTAAAAAATATATATGTATGGTAACTATGCGAACATCACTAGCAAAATGCAAAGACAAATCTATGTGATGAAAGTGTGCGTGAGAGGTGACATTGTTTGAAATAAATATATATTCAAAGTCACTGAGTCATCACCATCTAGTTCACTGAATTGCTATGATGTGAAATGTATATGCTATTGTGTCAGAGGACTCCCATAAACCCTCTATATTCATAACATTAGTGGAGCGTTTACCAGATGCTGTCTCTTTGACTCGACCCAGTCGCCCAGTCTGCCTTTTCACACCAATTAGTTATCCATCCTTCCATCTCACTTTTCTCTCCCTCCCTCGCTTATTTTTTTCCCTCCTTATCTCCCTCTACCCCTGCTTCTCTCTCCTTCTCACTTCCCACTCCTCCCTCTCTCCTTTATATCTCTCCCACTATGTCCATCTATTCTTCCTCTGCTCCTTCCTCCCCTCCCTCCCTCGCTCTCTCAGAGGGTACCTCATTAAACACGGAAGGGCTTCTCCGCCCGGCAGTCGCATGCCACACAGCATCATCTGTCTGAGCACAACCAAATTTGAGGCATTTTACCAAGAGAGGAGACCTGGGGCTCAAGGATTGGAGTTAAGATAACCGCTAGCACTGGTCGTTGTACACTCGTCTATAGTTAGATAATGGGGTTATCACCGAAACTAAACAGTGTTGTGTAAGAACGTTGTCCGATTTGGGTCATTTTCCAGCGAGGCTTTCATTGTTGTGATTCCCTGCAATGTTGTGAGGGGAGTAGAGTGTTGGCTGAGTCATTGTAGCTCAGGAGGACCCAAGCTCTAGATGATGAAGTGGATTTGTCTACTCACAACAGATACTCGTGACAATTCGCTGCAGTGGAGCCCAGTCCTAATCTGAAATTGGACTTTATCATTTCGCCATCTTTTACATAATTGGATTTGGCCTCTGAAGGGTTAAACGGTTTGCATCCTCATGGTTTAAGGCCTGTCTGAGCGATTCCGAGTGGGAATCCAAGGACATGGAGCGCAGGAAAAGTGTACTCTTTTGGCAGCATTTAACCCGTGTGTGTGCCAGCTGCTACTCGGTGTTGTCGTCATTAAGAAGAATGCCAAACAGGAAATGGGAATGCTGCCTGGTATTCAGAAGACGGCGCAGGTCACACCCATGCAGGCACATACACGAAGGCACAAAACACACCTGACGCCTTTACAGGCACAGGAACAAGGCTTGTGTGCCACCTGCTCATTCCAAAGTTGAGCAGATCACACCGAAAATCACAAATCAAATAAGTCACACGGCTTGTACCTTCACAGACGGAGGGGTTGGTCCTTTCTCCCTTTCACTGATGATGATGTTCCACTAACCTGCACGCTGAGCAGGATTATAGTGTAATGTGTCATAGGATAAACGTTACCAGTGTGGGGCTTTTATCGCTCTCATTTTAACCGGGACTTCTGTTCCATGCAGCAATGCAAATCAAATCAAATTGGATTTGTCACATGTGCCGAATACAACGTGTAGACTTCAGTGTCATACTTATCAGCCCTTTCAAAATGATGCTGAGTTAAAAAAAATATATGAAAAAATATTTAATTTGGATAGTCCATCTGTAGATGCTCTACGGTCTATCAGTAACATTTCAACTAACTACTGCATCTATTAACCCTAACCCTTATCCTAACCCTAAACTTAATCTAACCTTAACCCTTGAGTTTATTCTGAACCTAACCCTAACTGTAACCTTTAGTAAGCAGTGGCTTATCAACAGATAGTTTGTCGATAGTATGACCACCTGTAGAACATCTACAGATGGAAAGTTTGGACGATCCAAATAATGACCCAATGTGCAGGGGTATGAGGTATTACAGGTGGATATGTACATACAGGCAGAGGGTATAGATAATACAGAGATGCTCTAGGTCGATGCCATTTTCAAGCTTCATTTACACTATGAATAGCCGGCATTAGACCGCCGCAGCATCATTTGCCAGACACTAATGTACGTTCACGTTCCTGTGTTGTTTGTGCCTCATTTAGAGCCCATTTCCTGCAAAGACGGTGCGGGCCGGTGAGCGAGCAACCGTTGCCAGCCACGGACCTTCGGGCTTCCGCGGGACTCGTAATTGAGTGGAAAATTTCAGATTTGCACCTTCAATTTCCTAATGTACAGTGGCGCCCTCTCTCAATGTCAGCCTCTCATTGCAGTGAATTGGTTCAGCGTCCATTTCACCTCATACCGCCTCCATCTCTTCGGCAAGGAGGACAGATGGAGATGGAATATCAAGCCGGAGTAGGACTGAACTCTGCATGCAGTATAACCAAAAACACCTAATAGATCTGTAGCTTTGCTCTACCTGCGGAATTCCCTGGTGGTGAAGATTCAATACAAGTCAGGATCAGTAGTGAATCCTTTGATTTTAGTTCTTTAACTGTATGTAGCTGGGGTTCATGAGTGAATCATGAAGCCAAACTTAACCAATACAAACTTCAAATCCCACATGCTCTCTGTGTGTTTGTACAGCAAAAATCATGCATTACCCATGCACCCCTGTCGCCCTAAATAGCTGGCCTCCTTACCCTCTCCACCTTAGAATGTAATAATCCCTTTCACTCACCATTTCATTCTTTTTTTTTTTACTGTACTCTCACTCTGATCAGGCGTTTCTGCTCATTCAGAGCCAGTCAGACCTACCTTGTGATCTCATCAACAGCATAAGATTGACTTTGCTTGATCATGTTTATTATTAATTATTATTAACTTATTTACAATGACGGCCTAGGAACAGTGGGTTCACTGCCTTGTTCATTGGGCAGAACGAAAGATTTTTACCTTATCAGCTCAGGGATTGGATCGAGCAACCTTCCGGTTACTGGCCCAGTGCTTGAACCACTAGGCTACCCGTTTTGATGTACTGTGTGCAAGCCCAGACCAGATCATTTTGTGGCTGCGATGTAAATCCATTGTTGTGTATCATGGACTATGACTGTTGTTGTATCAAGATTTAGGCCTTTGCATTTTCAAAGTGTTCATGTAGAGAACTGCCTCAAACTACTGCAGTGCTGATGCCACATGTTGTAGTTCTTTGATATCAGAGAGAATTTGATCAAATGTATCTAACATGACTCAGGTTGATTGCAATTACTAGTCATAATATTGGACCATATTGACCAGCTGCATTGAGTCTGTGTGATGTAACACACACGAACAGTCCAGTCAGTCAGTCAGCAAACACAGATTGAAGCTACTCCCCAATCGTGTCTCCAGCAACGTCAGACATAAGACCTTAGACCAGGGCTTTGTTTTGATGGACCGCACGACAGCTCTGTCAAGGTCAAAGACAGCTTTATTATTTTTATTACAAACCCAGAAATTGCACTGTTTAGCCGAGCGACGCATTTGTGTAACATCTGAGCATGGTATTGGAGGGTCAAATTTCCTCCAGCGAGATGATACACAGTGGTAAGCTGCATTATAATCCCTCCAGAAGCACGTTAATACTATACACTGGATGGGGCCTAATGGTAGTTCTGCCTGTCTGTTTGGCTAAATTTAGCTGCCACACTGCTCCGCGATTAGGGCCTCAGAGGGTCCTCACTAAGATGTCTAGGTTAATTCGCTGTCACGTTCAGTCGCTAGTGGAAGTCTACACACCCCCTGCACAGTCTTCACATTTTGCTGCCTTATAAGTACATCTAAAAATGGGTTTAAAAAATGTACATACTGATCTACACAAGCTACTCTCTACATTTCAAAGTTAAAGAAAATGTATAGAGAATGTTCCAGGGATGCTGGCTCATGTTGACTCCAATGCTGAAAATACGGTACGCAATATGAATTATGAAGTTAAAATTACGAAATTGAGATTTGACATGTATCAAGAAAAGCCTCTTGAAATGATTAACCAACACTAAACATACTGTCATTCTTTCCATGCAGTCTGTGTGACAACCGCAGTCTGTGTGACAACCGCAGTCTGTGTGACAACCGCAGTCTGTGTGACAACCGCAGTCTGTGTGACAACCGCAGTCTGCGTGACAACCGCAGTCTGTGTGACAACCGCAGTCTGTGTGACAACCGCAGTCTGTGTGACAACCGCAGTCTGTGTGACAACCGCAGTCTGTGTGACAACCGCAGTCTGTGTGACAACCGCAGTCTGTGTGACAACCGCAGCCTGCGTGACAACCGCAGCCTGCGTGACAACCGCAGTCTGCGTGACAACCGCAGTCTGTGTGACAACCGCAGTCTGTGTGACAACCGCAGTCTGCGTGACAACCGCAGTCTGTGTGACAACCGCAGTCTGCGTGACAACCGCAGTCTGCGTGACAACCGCAGTGTGTGTGACAACCGCAGTCTGTGTGACAACCGCAGCGTGTGTGACAACCGCAGCGTGTGTGACAACCGCAGCGTGTGTGACAACCGCAGCAGTCTGCGTGACAACCGCAGTCTGCGTGACAACCGCAGTCTGCGTGACAACCGCAGTCTGCGTGACAACCGCAGTCTGCGTGACAACCGCAGTCTGCGTGACAACCGCAGTCTGCGTGACAACCGCAGTCTGCGTGACAACCGCAGTCTGCGTGACAACCGCAGTCTGCGTGACAACCGCAGCCTGCGTGACAACCGCAGCCTGCGTGACAACCGCAGCCTGCGTGACAACCGCAGCCTGCGTGACAACCGCAGCCTGCGTGACAACCGCAGCCTGCGTGACAACCGCAGCCTGCGTGACAACCGCAGCCTGCGTGACAACCGCAGCCTGCGTGACAACCGCAGCGTGCGTGACAACCGCAGCGTGCGTGACAACCGCAGTCTGTGTGACAACCGCAGTCTGTGTGCGTGACAACCGCAGCGTGCGTGACAACCGCAGCGTGCGTGACAACCGCAGCGTGCGTGACAACCGCAGCGTGCGTGACAACCGCAGCCTGCGTGACAACCGCAGTCTGTGTGACAACCGCAGCCTGCGTGACAACCGCAGTCTGTGTGACAACCGCAGTCTGCGTGACAACCGCAGTCTGCGTGACAACCGCAGTCTGTGTGACAACCGCAGTCTGTGTGACAACCGCAGCCTGTGTGACATTTTTCACAAAAAAAGAAAACGTTAATAGTCCTCTCAGCTGTAATTTAATTTCCTCTGGACAACTCACCTGCACTTGCGTCACTGTCTGCGTCCTGTGAAAACACATCCTCCCTTTATTAGAGCCTCAGAGAGGAGGTTTTACTCATCATGAGTCATATGCCCTAAACCCACCAGTGTAATACACCCAGTCCCACACGTTTCTAGGGTTTGGATACGCCTGGGGTTCTGTTCGTTCCAACTTTAATTTGGGTATTATTCAAAGCGTTCATACATTATCTCACTGGTTCATAGGTAGTGTGTTGGTGACAAAAGCAGATGGAGGAGTTGGCAGTGTTTTGAGTGTTGGCAGTGTTTTGACTTGGCAGATCTGTTGTTGTGGTGTTTTTTTCCCAGTGAGTCAGGGGAATGTCACGTGGGACGACAAAGCGTAATACGCCTGTTTGTGCACTGGCACTTGTTGTGTCACATAGATTTTATGATAGTAGCCCTTTCAAATCATCCTCTAGTGGTATTAATATGTTTTATAATTTCATAATTAATAAACCTTATTTTTATGGAAAAATCTGGTGTTTCTAGGTCAAACAGTTTTGTATATTTCAATCATCTGTGATGTATATGAAGTGTCATATTGGGATGCAAACTCAAAATTACATGGTGCAGGTGTCTTCTTTTTTTAAAGCCCAAAACCATGTGTGTGAGGTGTATACTTTTGTTTCAAAGTAGATGTGTTTAAGACCCAGAAACACTCTTTGAGACCCCGATTTAGCACACTGCAGTAAAGGGCTAAGGACTCATCTATCGAGCATCCAAATATTCAAAAGTTACGGCAACTGGGGGATAATGCATGACCTGTTTTGGGGAGGATATATATCTTTGGAAATAGTTTGAGGCTTTGTGATTGAAGAAGGTAAGGCGGAAAATATCTCTGAACCCGGGAGACAGAACTATGTGAACGGCGACTTATTACTCACATTATTTATAAGCCAAGTCTCACCCGAATGCTTTTCAGGCTCTAACTTCTAAAATGCTGGACTGGGAGCCGCTCTCTCACGGCCAATATTGAAATTAGACTCCTCATTGCCTAATTCACTGAAACTGTATTGAACTGGTTATGGGGAGTCTCCTGAGTTGAGATATGCCTTCAGCATTGTACCCCTGGCTGGTTTCCTGTGTCGATCCCAGGGCTCTGCCCTCCTCAGTTTTCTTCAGGAGCTGTCAGCTCAGACAGATTGGTTGACAGTGCATACTGCAGCCACACTGTCCCTGCAAAGAGGAGATAAAGATTCAGCCCGTGCCAGGCCTCTGTATTTAACACACACATTTGCACATGTGCGCACACACGCACATCAAAGCGCACAAAGACTGGCATGACACATACTCACACACCTTACCAGACACCTCTAACAATACAAAAGAGGTGGCCTTGACAGACGCCTCTACCGAGACTGATTGAAAAGCACTTTCTTTCGTCCGTTTACATAACCAATCCATACTTTTTAAGCGAGACAACAAAGGATTTTTCAAAAAGCTCTGCGGGTCCTGATTTATCTGGAACTGAGTTTGGGATTATGGTGTTTCAAGTACAATAAAACCATTTGATGTGCAGAAATCAAGGATGTGTCTTCAAGTCTGTTACTGCCCATTGGATGAACACTGAGAAAATGTGGGAAGTTATTGTCTTGACAGCTGGAACAGGACAGTTAGGATGTTTGTTTAGTCTGGCTCGAGCATTAAAGGCACTGAAGTATTAAAACCCCATTTGAGGTAAGATGCAGGTCTTTAACAGCCTAGGAAGCTGCAGTAATGCTGCCGTTATTAGTGCTGGTGGGAAGGGACACATACAGTACGCAACCTCTGAGGAAAAAAAGGTGCTATCCCTTTTGGGTTCCATATAGAACCCTTTCAACAGAGGGTTATACATGGAACTCAAAAGGGTTCTACCTGGAACCAAAAAGGGTTCTTCTATGGGAAAAGTCGAAGAACCTTTTTTTCAAAGAGTGCATGTACGCACCAACTCACGCATGCACGCACGCACGCACACACAATCATCTGCTGTATCCCTCGTCTAAGCAATCCCAATCCTTCTCATCCTCTATCCTCTAACGGCTAGTAAAGGATTTATCCCATCACCTTGGTCAGTGTATCTTATCCTTCTCATCCTCTATCCTCTAAAGGCTAGTAAAGGATTTATCCCATCACCTTGGTCAGTGTATCTTATCCTTCTCATCCTCTATCCTCTAAAGGCTAGTAAAGGATTTATCCCATCACCTTGGTCAGTGTATCTTATCCTTCTCATCCTCTATCCTCTAAAGGCTAGTAAAGGATTTATCCCATCACCTTGGTCAGTGTATCTTATCCTTCTCATCCTCTATCCTCTAAAGGCTAGTAAAGGATTTATCCCATCACCTTGGTCAGTGTATCTTATCCTTCTCATCCTCTATCCTCTAAAGGCTAGTAAAGGATTTATCCCATCACCTTGGTCAGTGTATCTTATCCTTCTCATCCTCTATCCTCTAAAGGCTAGTAAAGGATTTATCCCATCACCTTGGTCAGTGTATCTTATCCTTCTCATCCTCTATCCTCTAAAGGCTAGTAAAGGATTTATCCCATCACCTTGGTCAGTGTATCTTATCCTTCTCATCCTCTATCCTCTAACGGCTAGTAAAGGATTTATCCCATCACCTTGGTCAGTGTATCTTATCCTTCTCATCCTCTATCTTAAAACAGCCAGCTTTCTTCTCCAAATCATTTACATCGAAACACTAAGTGGTGAAAATCCCTGTAGTCAATAAAGAAGGATTTCATCAACAGCCCTTAAAATGAATTCTAATGTCTATTGATTTAGGGGAAACCAGGTTTCTGCAGAATCAGCAGGCATCTCTTCCTTCTGTTTATTTCAACCATTAGCTGCGGCCTTTTCTGTTATTGGTTATTGCCCGTCTCCCAGTTCATGTTCTGTAGATATACAGTATGTGATGTATTGAGAAGGTATAGGCAGGCAGCCATTGTTGTAATGAGACAACTTTGATCTGCAGAAACAGATTATGGCAAAAAAAAAGTGTGTGTGTACAAAAAATGATTAGTTCTATTACTGAATTTATTTTACTAGTGTTGAGCTCACCTAGGCAGATCCCGTGTAGTCCTGGTCCTGGTCAAGACTTGAGCGGGAGACTGGAGGCTTAGAGCAGCGCTCTCGGGTAGCAAGATCTTTCTGGTGGAGACTGATGTTGTGATAGTGTGTCTGGCAGTAGCCACCTCCTACTGTATTATGTGTGTGGATGGGCCTGTGTGTGTAAACGGGCCTGTGTGTGGGCGGTCCTGTGTGTGTGCGTGCATGTACTTGTCTGCGTGTGCAGAGGAGCCAATGAGAGAAGTTAGCCTGGGAGCCAGTCTACTTCAACTATCAGTGAAGCTAGCATACTAACACTGCAGCTGGCCTCTTCTCACTCTGTGGCCCATCTCTTGCCTCAAAATAATAATTTGATTGCACTGCGTGTCACAGTGCTGTACGTCAGTGCAACTCTCCCCATCAACAGTAGGCCTGCGTCTTGTAGGTATTGTGTGCCCGAATGCTCACCAGGTTGCACACATGCGCTGTCACAGTAGAGAGGTGAGGTTTGATTGTGCCAGTTTGACATTGAGATTTATTCAATGGTCATAGTATTGTTATTTAGCAATGATGCATCTTAGTAAAGGCACAATGTTCCTTTAGCTGCTTGATACAGATAGATAGACATAGAAAAGGCATTTTTAACTAGAGGTTATACAAGGATAGCAAGTCGTCTTCTCATTAGAGCCCCAGCTGAGATTCTCTCCTCTATATGTTATTTGTCGTCCATCTGACCACAGCGCGATGAAGATTTCTGGTACCAAGGAGGGGAAGGACAAGATCACTCAAGACAGGGCTGACAAGGAGTTATTGATGAGCCGCACTTTAATTCCAGATAACTGTGCAGAAACAAAGGCCCTCCAACTCTGTGTGATCAAATGATATCTCCCTCGATCTCCAAGCAGAGGAGATAGGATGTAAACAACATGTCTGTCTGGCAGGTATCTTTCAGGATATAAGGGCTGAGGTGCATCTGGTCTGATCCATAAATCGTCACTTTATGAGATCTGCCACTCCAGCATGTTCCCAAAGCTTAATATATATACACACACACACACACACACACACACACACACACACACACACACACACACACACACACACACACACACACACACACACACACAGACTCTACCACAGACAACAGCTGAACGGGTGGATTAGGTTACTCCAAAACAAGAAAGAAACCAAACTATCTTGCCATATGGGAAGCATGTATTGCTCCATCCACAGTAGGTGTAACCATTAAAGTTACAAGTTGCTATCGATGGTGGAACACACCTCAAGATACTTGGTTACCTTCAGATGAGTCCTGTGACACTTGTGGGGGTTGTAGAGTGTGAACCATCGTCTTCGTTAGAACCTACCCGTTCCACAGTGTGGTCCCATTAGTTTGTCGCCCAAACGGTTCGGATGCTACTAAACAGAAGTTGGCACATCGACGGTACCGACTTCAGACGAGTCGGAGGACACTTGTGGTGGACGTTGAGCAAAACGGAGGACACCATTGTGTTCGTGAGAGTCTCCCCCTTTCCATAGATGCGTAATAGTTTGTTAAACCATTCGGAGGCTACAGACGTTTACGTGAGAAGAACTATTTTCCTGGTGTCTCATGGTCGGGCAAACACCGCTCGAGCTCTGCTACCTTTCACCGCTGATGCAGAAGTGCGACATTGGCGGATGCAGTGGATTGAGACACATCCCAAAAACGTATATCTAACTTAAACATCATTCCATCCACTGGATGCTGCCACTGTACGGAAGGGGAGGGCGTACTCCGCAGCGGTCTGGCCATCCTGCTGAAGTTGGACTAGGCAGCAAACCCCCATCTCTGCCCTCTGGTGGTTGATCGAAGACTCCTCTGAACAGAGCCATAGGAACGCAGCTCCTCCTCTCTCCCAGACGGCCGTAGCCCACTCCAACGCCTGGTCAGCAGGGAAATAATCATGGCAACCTTGGAACTCTCGGTGGTGGGCGTAAAAGAGAGAGCACTGGAGGAGGAAGTCACGGCATTTGGATGGAGTCCCGTCATATTTGTCCGGGATGGACAGACGGACTGCTGAATGGGCTGAGGTGCTGGTCGACTTATGGTAGAGGATCCTCCCCTCGTTCGGGTTGACACCCTTTGGGGAAGATCTAGATGTTGAAGAACGCGGAGGACCTCATCCATCACCTTCCCCAGTTGCACCAGCTGGTCGTGGTGTTGGCTAAGTAGGTCTTGTTCATTGACCACCTGGGAGATGTCTCGGTTGGCTGCTGCTTTCATTTTGTGAGGCAGTATTCTGTGATGACGATGCAGGGAGTCAGGAAACAAGTGCACTTGGTGAGTTTAATTGGAACAAACAGAGTGAATACAAAAACAGGAGTAGCATCTGAACATGA
Organism: Oncorhynchus masou masou; assembly: GCF_036934945.1. Lineage (NCBI taxonomy): Eukaryota > Metazoa > Chordata > Actinopteri > Salmoniformes > Salmonidae > Oncorhynchus > Oncorhynchus masou. Next base: position 57,411,952 of record NC_088222.1, read on the forward strand.
AAACAGAAACAAGAATGCCTAATGAGTGATACAACAGAGGGCTATATAAAGCAGAGGTAATCAGAGTAGTGATGAAGTGCCTAATGATGGGGCGCAGGTGTGCGTAATAATGGTTGCCATGTGTGCTTAATGATGGGTTTCCAGGACCGGTGGTTAGTAGACAGGAGATGTCGAGCGCCGGAACAGTAGATGTGGCAAGATGTGTATGAATGTAAGTCTGCTAATAATCACCGAAATGAGAGCTAGACGTTCAGGGAGCAAAAACAATAAAGGACAATTTCTTTGCCAATTTTGACGGCGACAAAATATAGCCAATTTTCAGTGTTGAAGACTGGATGCGGCCCATGGGGCAAAATAAATTGGCACCCCCTGCTCTACACCCACCCATTTATTGTTCTTGAAATCATAGGGGATCAAGTCTGCCTCATACACTCCCCTGTTTGTGATTCCCAATAATGCCCTGGGGTCCTGAAAGATTAAGCTGCCTGGCTGACACCAGAACCATATAGAAAACACACATACACACAAAAGACATAAATATTGTAGACACATAGAGTACATGATCTCAGGAAGAGTAGCTGCTGCTTTTGCAACAGCTAATGGGGATCCTAATAAAATACCCAATAGTTTTTCAGTGGCACACGCACACTACCTCAAGACACATTGATGGACTCTGACACCAAACACGCATGAATACATGTACTGTAGACACATAATGTACATACTTATTATGTGCACACACACACACACACACACTCCAGGTACATTGGCAGAGCCCAACACCACACACACATACACGCAGAAACATCACCATTCCAGCCCCTCTCCTTCTTTTTCACCCATGCTGTGAAATCTGGGGATTTGCTTTCCTTCAATTTGTCCCAGCTTCCAGCCCTCACTGACAATGCCCTGCAGAGGCACAGGTGCTTCATGGTGTAGGAAGAGGAGTGATTAGTGAGGAGTCAAAGCACTGCTCCAATCAGCCGGTAGCCTACTCCATCAGATGGCAAGAACTGCACTTGGCAGTCTCTGTCTCTACCAGTCTGTCCCTAATACTCTCCAAGAACTGCACTTGGCAGTCTCTGTCTCTACCAGTCTGTCCCTAATACTCTCCAAGAACTGCACTTGGCAGTCTCTGTCTCTACCAGTCTGTCCCTAATACTCTCCAAGAACTGCACTTGGCAGTCTCTGTCTCTACCAGTCTGTCCCTAATACTCTCCAAGAACTGCACTTGGCAGTCTCTGTCTCTACCAGTCTGTCCCTAATACTCTCCAGCTCTATCATTGACATGTTTTATGAGTGTGGATGTGGGTATGTTTCCCTACTTCTATCACACCTGACTACTGCTGTCTACAGAGCATCATGCAAATCCTATTTAGCGTCTCTATAGAACGTAGTGAGTGCAGGGTAGAAATGGACTTTGCATATCTCTATCTCCATCTTTCATTTTCTCTCGCTCTCTCGCTCTTTCTCTCTCTGTAGGTTGTTTTGGCCTCAAGCCACATAATCAGTGGTGTAAAGTACTCGGTAGTGATTTTATCATGTACATCTTGTTGGGGCAAACCCTAAAATATATTAGTAGATGCATGCCAGCAAAGCCACAACACAGCACTAAACAATACATGAATTTAATTGCACTATAATGGTGACAAACAGTGCCCACAAACTGTTAGGACCTACATAAAGCTGTCCCAACAGCAGAGCTTTCTTTTCAGCACCATGAAATGAATCCTTACCACTGCTACACCTGGCAATCAGCGGGGCCTTGTCTGGCAGCAAAACAGTTCATTCAGTCTCATTTACTGCCTTTTTTTTAAACAGCTGATAAGGCTGACTTGCTTAAACAAATGTGGTTTCTACTGACAATTGAGATGTACAAACTATGGCATAAGGTGACAACGAGCGGATAAGAGGCCATCCTTAATTTTGATTAAGACATTAATAAGCGAGCTCGGACAGACAGTCATTATAACTATTTGTTCAGCGCTTTTGAAATGTACAGTGACAGAATTCTGAACATGGACCGTTTTTTGGGTATTCTCCCTGTACACCTAGTCAAAACCTTTGGATAAATAAAAGGGGCATATAAGCAGACAATGAAAGCTCTTGCAATATTTGATGATGACATTTCTCTAAAACATGTGCACCACCAAGTCAGAACAGTAGCAGTAGGTTAACTTATGAGTGGGAAAGGGACCAAATTATTAGGCACATGGGCTACTAACAGCTTACTACACAACATACACTTACTATTACTTTCTTAGCTAGAGTATACATATCTCCCTGGCATATTACATCATTTATGCGGAAGCATACAATACATTTTTGGACTCACCTTGATGTTCTGTGGCGCGGTCGTCCTTGTGGGCAAACTTTGTCATCAAAGTTGAGCCTTCTTGAATGGGCACTTCTAATGTAACTCTATGGCAGAACCCAAGGGGCTTGAATTTTTGAGCTCGCTCAGTGTTCTGTCACTCATGGGGACACTACATCACCGCACTACGTCACTGCAAAATCTAAGACACCATGTATGTATGTGGCTTTTGTTTAACTCAAAGATTTTTACACTGAATGACAGGTCACCACTGAAAGTATTTAAGTAAAAATTCTTTGATGTTCTACTTAACCCTTTGGCGCGAACCAACAGATGTCATCATTCTACAGTGGTCATTAGAACGCTTATTTAGGATGTACAGTTTCAATTGATGCAGTCAGCGTTTGAGCTGGCAACAATGTTTTTTTTCCACAGAAACACATTCCTTGCAACGTTATGTCCTGAATGTAACCAGTTTATTTTGGGATGCAATGTTCAGACATTCACAGAATTGGTGAAAGCATAACACAATCATCCGAATCGGAAAATGTAGGCTTCAGTACATTAGTCCTAGCGCTGAGGAAATTACTAACAGGAGTGGTTATATTTATCTAACTCTCGGCTGACAGAAACCATAATATGAATTAGCTAATAGAAATGACTATTTCCAGTTCATCACATCATGGGTGAGCTCACCATTGATCGAAATAATTGAGTAAAACACTTTCTAAAAACCTAAAGTAATCCGGGGATGGGAAGTTTGTGCACGCCACCATGATTGTTTTTTTTTTCCGGGTCAACCAAAGATAAGAAGAGGAGACGATGAGTTTGGTCTGTTTTCAGTATTCATGTTGAAGGGGGTGTGTCGTCTACTATCATTCACTTATGGAAGTTTACACGAAAGATGGGTGAACCATCCCTCACCTTATTTTGTTATAACATCTTTGGTCTGACAGATGTTTACGTGACACCCAGAATGCATTGTATAACGTTAACAAACATGATGCCACACATAGCTGGTAAATAGCTTAGCATTAGCTCATTGTAGTATTTGGTTTTTTATTAGGATCACCATTAGGTGTTGCAAAAGCAGCATCTATGCTTCCTGGGGTTCACACAAAATATGAAACATAGTTGAAGTCGGAAGTTTACATACACTTCGGTTGGAGTCATTAAACTTGTTTTTCAACCACCACAAACTATAGTTTTGGCAAGTCGGTTCGGACATCTACTTTGTGCATGAGACAAGGAATTTGTTCAACAATTGTTTACAGACAGATTATTAGTTAACTGTGCCTTTCCAGAAAATGTCATGACTTTAGAAGCTTTTGATAGGCTTATTGACATCATTTAAGCCAATTGGAGGTGTACCTGTGTATGTATTTCAAGGCCTACCTTCAAACTCACTGCCTCTTTGCTTGACATCATGAGAAAATCAAAATAAATAAGCCAAGATGTCAGAAAACAAATTGTAGACCTCCACAAGTCTGGTTCATCCTTGGGAGCAATTTACAAATGCCTGAAGGTACCACGTTCATCTGTACAAACAATAGTATGCAAGTATAAACACCATGGGACCAACCAGCCGTCATACTGCTCAGGAAGGAGACGTGTTCTGGTGCGAAAAGTGCAAATCAATCCCAGAACAGCAGCAAAGGACCTTATGACGATGCTGGAGGTAACGGGTACAAAAGTATCTATATCCACAGTAAAACAAGTCCTATATTGACATAACCTGAAAGGCCGCTCAGCAAGGAAGAAGCCACTACTCCAAAACCTTCATAAAAAAGCCAGACTATGGTTTGCAACTGCACATGGGGACAAAGATCGTACTTTTTGGTGAAACAAAAATGGAACTGTTTGGCCATAATGACCATCATTATGTTTAGAGGAAAAAGGGGGAGGCTTGCAAGCCGAATAACACCATCCCAACCGTGAAACACGAGGGTGGCAGCATAATTTTGTGGGGGTGCCTTGCTGCAGGAAGGACTAGTGCACGTCACAAAATAGATGGCATTGTGAGGTAGGAAAATTTGGTGGATATATTGAAGCAACATCTCAAGACATCAGTCAGGAAGTTAAAGCTTGGTCGCAAATGTGTCTTCCAAATGGACAATGACCCCAAGCATACTTCCAAAGTTGTGGCAAAATGGCTTAAGGACAACAAAGTCAAGGTATTGAAGTGGCCATCACAAAGCCCTGACCTCAATCCAAAGAAAATGTGTTGGCAGAACTGAAAAAGCGTGTGCGAGCAAGGAGGCCTTTACAATCCTGACTCCGTTACACCAGCTCTGTCAGGAGGAATGGGCCAAAATGATCTGAAATGTTTGACCCAAGTTAAACAATTTAAAGGCAATGCTACCAAATACTAATTGAGTGTATGTAAACTTCTGACCCCCTGGGAATGTGATGAAATAAATAAAAGCTAAAATATATCATTCTCTCTACTATTATTCTGACATTTCACATTCTTAAAATAAAGTGGTAATCCTAACTGACCTAACCAGGGAATTTATACTAGGATTAAACATCAGGAATTGTGAAAAACTGAGTTTAAATGTATTTGGCTAAGGTGTATGTAAACTTCTGACTTCAACAGTACATTGGGCAGCATCCTCTAAGGTCCAGGGTTGAATAACCCGGTGGTAGTTGGCTAGTGGTAACTATTTAACAGTCTGATGGCCTTGAGGTGGAAGTTGTTTTTCAGTTTCTCTGTCCCAGCTTTGATGCACCTGTATCGAACTCGCCTTCTGGATGATAGCGAGGTACTAGGACAGTGACTCGGGTGGTTGTTGTCCTTGATGATTTTTTTGGCCTTCCTGTGGAGATTGGATGCTCTAGGTGTCCAGGAGGGCAGGCAGTGCTCCCGGTGATGCGTTGAGCAGAACGCGCCACCCTCTAGAGAGCCCTGTAGATGCAGGCAGTGCAGTTGCCATACTATCTGGACAGGATGCTCTCAAGGGTGCATCTGTAAACATTTGTGAGATCTTCGGGGCCAATGGAAATTTATTCAGCCCCCTAAGGTAGAAGAGGCACTGTTGCGCCTTCACCACACTGTCTGTGTGCGTGGACCATTTCAGAATGTCAGTGATGTGTACGCCGAGGAATTAGAAGCTATTCATTTTGGATGGGGCGTGCTCCCTCTCCTGTATCCTGAAGCTCCTTCATTTTGTTGACATTGATGGAGGGGTTATTTTCCTGGCACCAGTCCGCCAGGACCCTCACCTCCTCCCTGTAGGCTGTCTCGTCATTGTTGGTAATCAGGTCTACTACAGTTGTGTCTATGATTGAGTTGGAGGCATGTGTGGCTCGCAGTCATGGGTGAACAGGTAGAACAGGAGGGGGCTGAGCATGCACCCTTGTAGGGTCCTTGTTTTGAGGATCAGCGTAGTGGAGGTGTTGTTGTCTACCTTCACCACCTGGGGGCAGCCTGCACGGAAGTCCAGGAACCAGTTGCACAGGGCGGGGTTCAGACCCAGGGCCCTGGCCTTCATGATGAGCTTGGACGGTAGTATGGTGTTGAATGGTGAGCTATAGTCACTGAACAGCATTCTTATATAGGTAGTCCTCTTGTCCCGATGGGATAGTGCAGTGTGATGGAGACTGCATTGTCTGTGGATCTATTGGGGTGGTATTCAAATTGAAGTGGGTCTGTCAGGTAAAGTGGAGGTGATATGATCCTTAACTTGCCTCTCAAAGCACTTCACGATGGCAGAATTGAGTGCTACGGTAGTAATTTAGTTCAGTTACCTTTGCTTTCTTGGGTACAGGAACAATGGTGGACATATTGAAGCAAGCAGATAGGGATAGGGAGAGATTGAATGCAGGGAAACTAAAATCCTTTTTTACATATTTTTTTTTACCTACCGGTGAAAAGTTTAAGAACACCAATTCATTTTTTCTTTTTTTAAACTATTTTCTATATTGTAGAATAATAGTGAAGATACCAGAACTAAATATATTTGAGATTTTTCAAATAGCCACCTTTTGCCTTGATGACTGCTTTGCACACTCTTGACTTTCTCTCAACCAGCTTCAAGATGTAGTCACCTGTAATGGATTTGAATTAACAGGTGTGCCTTCTTAAAAGTTAAATTGTGGAATTTCTTTCCTTAATGCGTTTGAGCCAATCAGTTGTGTTGTGAAAATGTAGGGGCTATACAGAACATAGCCCTATTTGGTAAAAGACCAAGTCCATATTGTGGCAAGAACGGCTCAAATAAGCAAAGAGAAACGACAGTCCATCGTTACTTTAAGACATGAAGGTCATTCAATACGGAAAAATACAATAACTTTGTTCTTGAAGTGCAGTCGCAAATGCCATCAAACGCTATGATGAATCTGTCTCTCATGACGGCCACCACAGGAAAGGAAGAACCAGAGTTACCTCTGCTGCAGAGGATAAGTTCATTAGAGTAAACAGCCTCAGAAATTGCAGCCCAAATAAAATGCTTCACAGAGTAACAGACTCATCTCAACATTAACTGTTCAGAGACTGTGTGAATGAGGCCTTCATGGATTGAATTGATGCAAAGAAACCACTAGTAAAGGACACCAATAATAAAAAGAGACTTGCTTGGGCCAAGAAACACGAGCAATGGACATTAGACCGGTGGAAATCTGTCCTTTGGTCTGATGAGTCTAAATTGGAGATGTTTGGTTCCAACTGCTGTGTCTTTGTGAGACGCGGTGTGGGTGAACGGATGATCTCCACATGTATATTTCCCACTCTGAAGCATAGAGGAGGTGTTATGGTATTGGGGTGCTTTGCTGGTGACACTGTCTGTGATTTGTTTAGAATACAAGGCACACTTAACCAGCATGGCGACCATAGCATTCTGCAGCAATATGCCATTCCATCTGGTTTGGGCTTCGTGGGACTATAATTTGTTTTTCCACAGGACAATGACCCAACACACCTCCAGGCTGTGTAAGGGCTACCAAGAAGGAGAGTGATGGAGTGCTGCATCAGATGACCTGGCCTCCACATTCCCCCAACCTTATTCTACTATGTAGAAATTAGTAAAAAAAAAAAAAAACTTTTGGCTGGTAGTGTATGTAGTCAACTTAGATTGTTACCAAATATTGTCATGTCGCCATTCTGTTTGTTTATGTTGTCTGTAAAGACAATGATTTACACTGTTGTACTTTGAATGCCCAGACATACTGTTTGTCATTAATGCAAGATTTAAACAGTCCTAAATTCAAATCAGACACCCCAGTGGTATTAGCGTTATTATTGCCTCCAATCATACAGTATCACATCTTGATTTCCATGGTTTCATCCCCTTTTAGCCTGAGTTGCTCATTTGATTTGCAGCGCAGGTCGGTACAATAGCTGTTTCTGTCACGGAATCGTTTCCTGCCTTTGATAATGCCACCGACCTCAGTAGTGGACCAAAGGATTCTGGGTCAGGTATAATCTTGCTCTCCGTGCACCATGGCTCCTTAAATCCAACATGGCCTTTCTCTCTTTGAGCCTTTATGGCTTTGACATTTTACGATTTGTTTTAAGGCTGCCATCTGTGCTTCCTGTGATCCGTTTGCCACCAACAACAACAAATGACCCTATTTTTCTATTTTTTTCTTGCCCTCCTCTCACCATGGAGATAACTGGCTTGTAATTACTCCCTGATTCTGTTGGACACAATGGAAGTATGATTATGGTAATGGTGTTGTGTACGGTTAGGCCTGTTGAAGAGGCCCATTGACACAATACCCACAGCCTTAATTAAGACTTTCTTCATTTTTATTAAGTAGCTTTGCCTTGATTACAACTCAAAGGCCCCAATTTGGCCGCTGCTGAACAATGGCAAGTGGCCATTTTATCGACAACGTAATGAAGCGCTTCGTCTGATGTTGCTGTTTTCTGTGGAAAGGAGAGGAGTGCTCATTTGCTCTCTTAAGACGTGTCTTAAAGTTCCTGGTCATTCTGAAAGTAGTTTTTGTTTCATGGTTAACTACCAGGAAGTTTGAAAAGACTGGCTGTGTGGGAAGGGAGCTTATATTAATGAGCTCTCCTTGACTGATAGCTCTATGAAAAGCCAATGTTAAACAATTTGGATGCAGGGTTGCAGTAAAATCATCTCAAGTAAATTTAGTGATATACATAGAAATCACATCGATGATATCATTTTTTAAATATATATAAATCTCCCGTTTAGCATGTCGATTGGGTTGCAGTTCACAGCAGCAATGACAGATGTGTTGACTTTTTTTTAAACCTTTATTTAACTAGGCAAGTCAGTTAAGAACAAATTCTTATTTTTAATGACGGCCTAGGAACAGTGGGTTAACTGCCTGTTCAGGGGCAGAACGACAGATTTGTACCTTGTCAACTCGGGGATTTGAACTTGCAACCTTTCGGTTACTAGTCCAACACTCTAACCACTTGGCTACCCTGCTGACTTGACGACTATGTTGGAGTTTTGAACGACACTTGAACGACCCCCCTTTTGTTCCATACTGGCTGAAGACTTAGCCAGCCAGTAACTAGCTAACACCAGACATAGATGTAGACTTAGCCAGCCAGTAACTAGCTAACACCAGACATAGATGTAGAGTAGACTTAGCTGGCCAGTAACTAGCTAACACCAGACATAGATGTAGACTTAGCTGGCCAGTAACTAGCTAACACCAGACATAGATGTAGACTTAGCTGGCCAGTAACTAGCTAACACCAGACATAGATGTAGACCTAGCTAGCCAGTAACTAGCTAACACCAGACATAGATGTAGACCTAGCTAGCCAGTAACTAGCTAACACCAGACATAGATGTAGACTTAGCTGGCCAGTAACTAGCTAACATCAGACATAGATGTAGACTTAGCTGGCCAGTAACTAGCTAACACCAGACATAGATGTAGACTTAGCCCCCCCTGCAAACTTGCCTTCTCCGACATTGGTTACAAGGAGTTACTTATTTAAATTAGCTAAGAGAATGTCATGTTGCTATTGGTGTATTAAAATAACAGTTGAGGTCACCTTGTCTACTTAATAATTAATCCAAGTGTTTGTCTTGGGGGAGGGGACCAGTAAAAATTTAATACATTCCTTGATCTGGTTTCCTTCAAATATTATCAAATTACATGAAAAACATGATTTGGACTGTTCATGACCTTTAATGCGCTTCCAAATGTAAGTAAACTTTGAGAAGCCTTGATCTGTGTATCACTAGGAAATGCGTGGGGAAGGGAATTAATCTGGCACGGCACCCAAAAGTGCTTAATGAAGCATTCGGCTCATCGGGTAAGAGTAACACATCAGCAGAATTAGGCGGCCAGTGCCATCTCACCTCTCTTTCTCTCGCTCACATACATCCCTCTATCGACAGCCACTGGAAACCTCTTATATTTTCCAGAGTGCCCCGAACAAAAGAAAGATGAGGCGATTAGTAAAGCTCTCCTTGCCCACTAATACACCCTCAAAGAGCTTTATAATACGTACAATGGGGAGAGAAAAAAAAACAACGGTTGAAAGTTCTATGGCACTGAGAGTAGGCTGGCACACTATAACGAATCAAAAAACAGTAGGCCTACATGCTGGCCACCATATATGTAATCAAAGAGAAATGATGTTTAAGATGTGGGAAGATGGCTGCACCGAGCCAGGGCTGCTGCCAGTCGCCACTGATGAAACAGACTGTGTTCAATTATAATTACTCTTCTTGTCTGGCTCCCGCTCCAAACGGCCTGCTCTTTGTGTTATTGACATTTCAGTTAATTACCCGAGTGTTGCCACCACTCCTCTCTCCATGTCTTGTTGCAACCTCTCTGCGGACATGGATTCGATTAGCCATCTGTAATGTTTTTGACTGGATGTACTTCAAAGATTTTACAGATTTTGCATGCTTATTGTGATTACTGTGGTTTATGGTAGAGAAATTAACATTAAATGATCTGGTGACAGCGAATTGGACATTCCTGCAGTCAGCATGCCAATTGCACGCTCCCTTAAATTTGACACATCTGTGACGTTTTGTGTGACAAAACTATACATTTTAGGGTGGCCTCTTTCCCAGGCTCAAGGCGCACTTGTGTAATGATCATGCTGTTTAATCATTTTCTTGATATGCCACACCTGTCAAGTGGATGGATTATCTTGGCAAAGGAAAAATGCTCAGTTACAGGGAGGTAAACAAATTTGAGCACCAAATTTGAGAGAAATAAGCTTTTTGTGGGGTATTTTACTTCAGCTCATGTAACATGGGACCAACACTTTACATGCTATGTTTATATTTTTGTTCAGTGTAAATAGAAATGTTGTTTTGCCCCAGGATTTTCAAGCCTTTGAGAAATCCAATTCATAGCTTTGCAAGACAAAAACCAAAAGCACCGAGCACTTTTAGTTAAGGAGAGAGAGAGAGCTGGCGGGGGGGAGGGTGAAATGGAGAGAGATGAGAGAGGGCAGAAGTAAAGATGTTTAGATGAAATAATGACAAGACATGGCGTAAGGGATTTGATTCCAGTTATGTACTATGAGGCAACCAAGGGGCAGAAATGAGTTGGTGGGAGTGATGAAACGGTGGTGGAAATTTTGCGAGGCAATTCCCCAGAATAAAAGACCACACGCGTCCCCCCCAGCATCTCATACATGCATTAGAGGTTGAAGTCACCGCTCGGGCGCCAATCTTGGTAATCGGAAACAAATCTGGTTTAATCCCTCAGGTGCCTTTCTACGAGCATAACACACACACACACACACACACTCACTCACTCATTCACACACACAAACCTCTGTGGCCAAACTTGCTGCAATGTTTATTGAATGAACACACCCTCCAGATCGGAAACAAATCAAGGATTTGGTTTAATCTTACAGGAAGTGACAAGATGTAATGCCATTTTAGGTGCCAGGCCAAGCTGTAGAATAGGCCTTTATTGGGCTAGTTAAATGATTTGTTTGTATGATCATGTAGTTAATGAAATGTTTAGAGGAGTTAATACTCCAGATGGGTCCTATGGAGTAGATTCTGATGTTGATGGTCTCTCACATCCGGCATGAAATACACTGAGTGTACTAAACATTAGGGACAGCTTCCTAATATTGAGTTGACAATCCATGTCTCAATTGTCTCATAGGTTAAAGAAGGATTTGTAACCCGTCTCTTTATCTACATTGATAGAAGGGATAAAGGATTGTCTCATAGGTTAAAGAAGGATTTGTAACCCGTCTCTTTATCTACATTGATTGAAGGGATAAAGGATTCTAGCTTTTCTCTAAATTCACCTGGTCTAAGCCATCTCTGCTCTGATATCTGATTTCTCTCCCCCTGCAGCTACGTTGGGGACCCTGGACTTCAGTTTACTGTATGACCAGGAGAACAATGCTCTGCACTGTACCATCAACAAAGCCAAGGTGAGCATCCACAATGGTGTGTTTTATCCTACAAGGGGAAATTGTTTCCATAGTTTGCTGTAAAACTGTTCCTTCTAAATTTACAGCATTATACTGGCACCAGAGTTGCCAACTTAATATTGTATAGATGTTGTAATGTATTTTACAGTATTTTCCTTACTCTATAACATATAACATAATGTTTTACAGTAAGGAAAATAGTACTGTGAAATATATTCTCTACTTGTTTTACAGCATCTCTACTGTAAAACAAAATTACAGTATTCAGCTGGCAACTCTGGTGCCAGGATGATGCTCTAAATGTACAGCAAAATTCTCCTTGAAATCTAAATCCAATAAGTTTTTTTTGTTTTTTTACATAAAATACATTTATTCAAATTGGTAACAACATGAACAACAAACTAAACAAAAAAACTGACAATAGAAAGAAGTACAGTTAGCACATATGTAACCAAATAAGAGTATCATTACAACACTAATTTAAAGACTAGTTTGTGTGCCTATGTGTATGGGGTGTGTGGGGGGGGTTGAGAAGCGCTGGCTTCATCTGAGCCACCTTGTCATGTACTTTGTCACCTATTCAGGGTTCATCATCTTGGGTTAAAATTGGGTGCAATTCTAGATCTATAATCAGGTGCAACTCTATTCTGGGTAAGAGGCGGTGAAATACACAACGGGACAGTTTAGGCAGCAGAGCAACCATTAGATGGAAGTCAGTGGAGCATCAGGTGTTCCTCGTGGGGATCCATAACAATCCTCCTCAGTTCTGATTTGTCAGCTCTTCTCACCCCTAGGATAAGCATAGAAAAATAAATAATAGAATGAGAGACAGAGACAACCAGGGCTGTTACTCTGTGGGTAAAAATACAGGGGATAAGGGACATATCAAGCTGATGTTGTTTGTGTGTGTACTTACCTCACTAGTGGTCTTCATTCAATCTCAGTGAGCTCTTGTAAGAATGGGGCAATGTAGGAGTTGAGGAGCCCTGGCTTCCTCTGGGCCACCTTGTCATGCACGTTGTCACATCTTCAGGGTTCATTTTTTTTTTTTTTCATTTTCTTGGGTTGATTTGAACCAGGAATCTGTACAGCCGTTTATCCAATATAGTTTATGAAATAATTTGAGGAATTGAAGAAATACAAATACAACAGCTAGATACACCTACTTCAAATTCAAACTAACTAATGAAACATTACTATAGCCTACATAATACCACAGTTTGTTTTTCCAGACTCACAACATTTGTGTATCTTTCTGTGACACCAAACGTTTGCACTGCGCTAAGTTTATTCTCTATGGCACTCAAAGGCTGCGGTTTAGCCTACCAAAAATTCTATCGTAACAATTATTATCTGGGTGTTTTTTTTTTTCTAGGTTGCAAAGCAAGATATTTACAAGCGATTTAGAGCAGACCGAAATAGCTTGTGTCAACTTGGTCTAGCTAACTAACTAGATAGGTTAGTTTAGCTAAGAAAACATGCAGTAATTCAACGTTGGCAAGCAATAAGTAAGGGATGATCAACGAGGGGCTATGCATTATATGGAAAATAATGAATGACGTATCTCCATACGACAGGAGTCAGGAAGCAGGTGCAGAAGGTGAGTTTAATAACTATGCAATGCAGATGAACAAAACATAAGAAGCATACAGAACGCCAGAGAAAACAATACTACCTAGTGACTGCTGTCATCTGAGGGCTAAATAAAGGGGGAGTAATCAAGGAGATCATGATGACCAGGTGTGAGTAATGACGGGGAGCAGCTGTGCTTAATGAGTGTTGTCAGGCCCGTTGGGTAGTACACCGGAGACGTCGAACGCTGTAGAGAGGGAGTAACCCCCCCAGAGCGGGTCGGTACAGACAGTGGAGATGGGAATCCAGGAGGGACCTAACGGCATCGGCTGGGGTCCCCTCGATGTCCAGGGGAGATGGAGGGGTGTCACCGGGGACGGCATCCGCCAGGCGACCAGGAACCACCAGCTTGAGGAAGGAGACATGAAAGGATGGTGAGAATCGGTAGTTGGAGGGGAGTTGTCGACGATAGGTTACCTCATTGACCCTTCGGAGGACATTAAAGGCCTGGGGACTCAGCTTCCGACAGGGAAGGCAGAGTGGGAGACTCCTGGTGGAGAGCTAGATGCGATCACCAGGCTGGAACACGGAAGCCTCACTGCGGTGGCGGTCCGCCTGATCCTTCTGATGGCGGATGGTGCGCTGGAGCCTCACGTGGGCGGTGTTCCACACCTCCTCTGGGTTTCGGAACCACTCGTCCACCGCAGGGGCCTCGGTCTGGCTCGGAGTCCACGGAGCCAGTGCCGGTTTGTATTCCAGGACGCACTCGAAGAAGTCAGCCCGGTGGAGGAGTGCCGAAGTGAGTACTGGGTGTCCACCACCCAGGTAAGGAACCGGGCCCATTCCCCCTGTCGGTCCTGGCAGTGACTCCTTAGGAACCTCCCCAGCTCCTGGTTGATCCTCTCCATCTGCCCTTTGGGCTGAGGCCGGTACCCAGATGTGAGGCTGACCATGGATCCCAGCTTCTCCATAAGGGCTCTCCATACAGCAACATGAATTGGGGACTACGGTCAGTCCTAAGAAGGGCCATAGTGCTGGAAGACATGGTGGAATTGTGCCTCAGCGATCTGGAGAGCGGAAGATAGCCCAGAGAGAGGGATAAAATAGCAGGATTTAGAGAGACTGTCAACAACAACCATAATATTTGTAAAAACATCAGAAAGGGGAGATCAGTTATGAAGTCTATGGACAGATGTGACCAAGGCCGCTAAGGCACAGGAAGGGTGAGGAGTTTCCCCGCTGGAGCATGCCAGGGAGATTTGGTTTTGGCACATTAGGAGCAGGAGCTGACATAGCGGGCGATGTCCTGTGCCAAGGTGGGCCACCAGTACTTATCGGAGAGCGATTGCATAGTGTAGGGGATACCTGGGTGTCCAGCGATGCCTTAACTCCATTGGGACGTAGATGCGCTCCGGAGGGCAGGTAGCAGGCGCTGGTTCCCTCTCCAGAGCCTGGTGGATGTCCATGTCTATGTCCCAGAGCACGGGAGCAAAGATATCAGATGGTAGAATGATAGGAGCACTCTGGATCGGAACCTCTTCCAAATTGTGGATATGGGACAGTGCATCAGCTTTGATGTTCTTAGATCCTGGGCGATATGACAGGGTGATGTGGAATCTGGTGAAGTAAAGAGCCCACCTTGCTTGCCGTGTGTTCAGCCACCTCGCTGTTCAAATGTACTCCAGGTTCCGTTTGTCGGTGAGGATGAGAAATTGCTCTTTGGCGCCCTCCACCCAGTGCCAACTTCACCGCCAAGAGCTCCTGGTCGTCAAAGTCATAGTTCCTCTCTGCAGGAGACATTTCTTTTAGAAGTATGCACATCAAAACAATTTCTGTGGGTTACCTTGGCGTTGGGACAGGATGGTTACCACGCCCACCTCTGAGGCATCCACCTCCACCACGAAGAGCTGCATAGGAGCTGGGTGTCTCAGCAGTGGTGCAGAGCTCTGGTATTCCAAGACCTCAACCTGATGGAACTGGCACTTATCCGCTTTTTCATTTAACGTAATAGTAGTTCTCCAGGAGACGCCTCTGGACTACTAGGAAGTGAGCGATGTGATCTTCCAAGGTGGCCGAGTAGAAGATTTCATTGATATACATGACCACCTGGTGCCTAATCATGTCCTGGAACACCTCATTCACGAATGCCTGAAACACTGACGGAACACTGGATTTTCCTTAAGGCATCACCAAGTACTTCTGGTGCCCAGACGTCGTGCTGAAGGCCATTTTCCACTCATGCCCCTCTCGGATGCATATAAGATTTTAGTTACTTCGCCGGTCCAGCTTCGTAAATAGCCCCTCTGAGCTGTTCGATGTTGGCCTGGAACGGAAGGGTAACGGGACTTAGAGGTAATAGAATGAGACCTCTGTAATCGATGCCACCCATCCTTCTTGTCATTGAAGAAGAAGAAGCCTCCCGATACAGGACAGGTGGATGAGAGGACAAAACCCTGCTAGAGAGCGTCCTGGATGTACTCCACCATGGCCTCGGTCTCAGCCACCGACAGAGGGTAGATGCGGCTTCACGGTGGCGCAGAACCTTCTAGCAGGTTGATGGCACGGTCCCAGGGGAGATGAGGAGGGAGAGTGTGGGTGGCTTGGGTCTTGGAGAACACATCCCGAAGATCCTGTCAAACCTCCGGGATGTCAGGCTACAGGGCAACCGCAGGACTCTCAACAGACGTGAAACCGCAGGGTAACGGAAAGCAGGTCCTCCGGCATCCGGGTGGTCAGTCTTCGACCAGGAGATGGTGGGATCATGACATTGGAGCCACCGGAGGCCATGTATGGCTTTGTACACGGGTGTAGTAATGGCAGGAAGGGAAGGCCTTCCTGGTGCTTGGATCCCACGGTGAAGGTGACGTGGGTGATAATGCCAGATCCTACTGCTCGACTATCCAGGGCAAGGACTGGAAGAGAGGAGAGCAGGTATGTGGAGATGTTCATGGAGGAGACTAGGGCCTTGCCGATGAAATTCCCCATGGCACCGGAATCCACGAGAGAGGCAGAAACATCACGAGTACAGCCAACCAGTGAAATGGGAACCAGGAACGATAATGGAGTACTCACGCGACGATAATGGAGTACTCACGCCTTTCCTGGGAGTTGGATGATCACCAGACCGCCCCTCTGCTCTTATGGATCCCGAACTCTGACGCACGGACATCGCTGAAGCTGGTGCCCCTCCTGACCAAAATAGGCGTAGAGACCCAGCTGTCTCTGGCGACACCGCTTTGCTGCGGGGAGGTGTGTGGACCCTATCTCCATGTGTTTAGGCTCTGTCTCAGGACGACCAAAGGAGGTAGGGGAATGGCCAGGTGGGCACTGGCGCTCCCGAAGAAGGTTATCCAGACGGATGGCCATCGCAATGGGTAGGTTGTCATCTTGTCACACCAACTCTAGACCTCTTCGCACAGTCCTCTCCAGAAATGAGTGCGGAGCGCCAGCTCATTCCATCCGCTGGAAGCTTCCACAGTCCGAAAGGTGAGGGAGTACACTGCAGCAGTCTGGGCACCCTGCTGGAGTTGGAGAAGTTGCTCACCTCCCTCTCTGCCGTCGGGAGGATGGTCGAAGACCGCCCTGAACAGAGCCATGAACCTCTCATAGGAACCCAGCTCCTCCTATCTCCTCTCTCCCAGATGGCCGTAGCCCACTCCAACGCCCGCCTGGTCAACAGGGAAATGACTGTGGCATCCTTGGACCTCTCGGTGGTGGGGGCTCCTGTCTGATTGGCAACATAGAGGGAGCACAATGGGGCTCTATAAGATCTGGTAAGGAAATAACATGACAAATACATATGTTACACCTGCAATTTGAAACAATACAAGGGGCTTAAAGTATCCAACTTTAATTTGGAGATCTGAAATTCAACTACTGGATTAGGCCTCCCTTTAAAAATCTGACATTTCTTCAATTTAATGCTTGAAAAGTCCTTGTAATTATTGTAGCCAATTTCTATGTTTTCCTACTCCCTTATAATTATCCATGATATATTTTTTTAAATCAGTTTTTGCTTCAATTGAAGAGTGTTGCTCTACTCTGTTGTGGTAAAACCACATTGTCTTCCTCATAATAACATGTCTAATGCTGGCTTCTAATTGGCTTTCCATACACATTCATCCAATATAAAAGGAACCTGGTTTTTATTTGCGTTCTCATTATAAAAACAGTGATGGTGAGATTCAAATAGTGAGATTAATGCTGCCCCTATTCATAGATGTATTATGTGTGCCACACAGGCTATTGAAAAATCACCAAGCATCCAATTCATTTAGTCAGACAAGTCCACATTATTCTCACATATATTAGAATGTAATAATCATTTGAATATCAATGACTTTGACAATTACGTGCTTGAAACAGTCCCTGAAAGGCCTTGCATTTTACGTGTCTGGATGAAGCCTGCTTTTATTTTACCTTTATTTAACTTGGCAAGTCAGTTAATAACAAATTCTTATTTACAATAACGGCCTAGGAACAGTGGGTTAACTGCCTTGTTCAGGGGCAGAATGGCAGATTTTTACCTTGTCAGCTCGGGGATTCGATCTTGCAACCTTTCGGTTACTCGTCCAATGCTCTAACCACTAGGCTACCTGTTGCTTAATAAAGGAAGAATAGTCCCAAGCCTATGTTGTTGTGTAGGTAAAGTTATGGGCCAGTTTGCGTATATTCTTCTAAGTACACATGTGGAACTGCATAAATGTAATACTTGTTTTAAACCATTTTGACACTTTTATCCCAATGTCCTACAATGGACCCATTATTTATACACTGATCAAAAATATAAACAACATGCAACAATTCATACTATTTTTCTGAGTTACAGTTCATACAAGGAAATCAGTCAATTGAAATGCATAAACGAGGCCCTAATCTATGGATTTTACATGAGTAAGAATACAGATATGCATCTGTTGGTCACAGATACCTTAAAAAAAGGTAGGGGCCTGGATTAGAAAGCCAGTCACTATCTGGTGTGACTGCTATTTGCCTCATACAGCGTGACACATCTCCTTCGCATAGAGTTGATCAGGCTGTTGATTGTGGCCTGTGGAATCATCTGTCCTTGGTTGGAACACCCACTACCGAGTTCCAAACGGACTCTGGATGCAACATCAGCACAATTCGTCGGGAGCGTCATGAAATGGGTTTCCATGGTCAAGCAGCTTCGGCTCGAGTGGTGTAAAGCTCGCCGCCATTGGACTCTAGAGCAGTGGAAACGCTTTTTCTGGAGTGATTAATCATGCTTCACCATCTGGCAGTCCGGCGGACAAATCTGGATTTGGCAAACTTGGAAATCTTAACACAATGACATTCTAGACGATACTGTGCTTCTAACTTTGTGGCGACAGTTTGGGGAAGGCCCTTTTCTGTTTCAGCATGACAATGCCCCTGTGCACAAAGCAAGGTCCATACAGAAATGGTTTGTCGAGATCGGTGTGGAAAACCTGCCTGGCCTGCACAGAGCCCTGACCTCAACCCCATCGAACACATTTGAATGAATTAGAATGCAGACTGCGTGCCAGACTTTTGTGGCTGAGTGGAAGCAAGTCCTTGAAGCAATGTTCCAACATCTGGTGGACAGCCTTCCCAGAAGAGTGGAGGCTGTTATAGCAGCAAAAGGGGGACCAACTCCATATTAATGCTCATGATTTTGGAATGAGATATATTCGACGAGCAGTTTATACTTATGGTCATGTAGTGTAGCTCTTCCATAGGCAGCAGTCAAGTGGGCCAGTTAGTGCCCTAAACGCTGGTCTATGGCTCTAAGTGAGGCCCCTGGTGTTGTAGACATGATAAGAGTCTCGCATGGAGATCACCAGCAGCTTGTTTTGAATCTACAGAGCATTCAGAAACTATTCAGACACCTTCACCTTTTCCTTTTCCACATTTTGTTACTTTACAGCCTTATTCTAAAATTGATTAAATAACAAATGTTCCTCATCAATCTACACACAATAAAAATATAAAACAGATACCTTATTTACATAAGTATTGAGACCCTTTGCTATGAGACTCAAAATGGACCTCAGGTGCATCCTGTTTCCATTGACCATCCTTGATGTTTCTACAAATTGATTGGAGTCCACCTGTGGTAAATTCATTTGATTAGACATGATTTGGAAAGGCACACACCTGTCTATATAATGTCCCACAGTTGACAGTGCATGTCAGAGCAAACCCCAAGGCATGAGGTTGAAGGAATTGTCCGCAGAGCTCCGAGACAGGATTTTGTTGAGATAAAGATCTTGGGAAGGGTACCAACAAATGTCTGCAGCATTGAATGTCCCTAAGAACATAGTGGCCCCCATCATTCTTTATTGGAAGAAGTTTGTAACCACCAAGCCTCTCTTCCTAGAGCTGAGCAATCGGGGGAGAAGGGCCTTGGTCAGGGAGGTGACCAAGACCCGGTTGGTCATTCTGAGAGAGCTCCAGAGTTCCGCTGTGGATATGGGATAAACTTCCATAAGGACAACCATCTCTGCAACACTCCACCAATCAAGCCTTTATGGTAGAGTGGCCAGATGGAAGCCATTCCTCAGTAAAATGCACATGACAGCCCACTTTGAGTTAGCCAAAAGTCACCTAAAGGACTCTCAGACCATGAGAAACAAGATTCTCTGTTCTGATGAAGCCAAGGTTAAACTATTTGGCCAATACCATCTCTATGGTTAATGCTGTGGGGATGTTTTTTCAGTGACTGGGAGCTTGTCACGTCTGGATAATGACTCTAAGCACACTGCCAAGACAATGCAGGAGTGACCTAGGGACAAGTCTTTGAATGTCCTTTGAATGTCCTTGAGTGCCCAACCAGAGCCCGGACTTGAACCCGATCGAACATCGCTGGAGAGACCTGTGCAGCGATGCCCCCCATCCAACCTGACAGAGCTTGAGAGGATACGCAGAGAAGAATGGGATATTCTCCCTAAATACAGGTGTGCCAAGCTTGTAGCGTAATACCCAAGACAACTAGAGGCTGTAATCACTGCCAAAGGTGCTTCAACAAAGTACTGAGGAAGGTTTCAGAAGTCTTATGTTTGCACACATTTCTAAAAACCTGTTTTTGCTGTTTCATTATGGGTATTGTATATAGATTGATGAGGGGAAAAAACAATTTAATCAATTTTAGAATAAGGCTGTAATGTAACAAAATGTGAATAAAGGGGTCTGAATACTTTCCTAATGCACTGCAGGTGATATGTATGCATGTGTGTATGTGTGCGTGCGTGCTTGTGCGTATGTTTTCTGCTGCTTGCTTCTCTTTGGTTGTGTGAAGGGTATTTCCCCTGACAACAAGCTGCTTGTAGCACATGCTGCTGTCCACTCTACTCTTGATCCAGACCAAGCCTTTGGTCTGTCTTCACGGCAGTACACACACACTTCAACGTGAGCGCACACACACACACACACATGAATATATGACAACACAAACCCATACAAAAACACTTGCATGCACTTTCTCACGCACACACTCAAATCCTCCCCAAGAAGGGAAATCTCTTCATAAAGCGTTTTCCCTCACTGTGTTTAGTTTTTTTCCTCTTGAAGATGATTACTCTTTGGGCTCAGTAGCTCACTGGACAAAGCAGGAAACATCTGTAGACATTTCAGATATTTCTTCCCCTCTATTGCTCACCCATATTCTGTGCGACATTTACCGGTTAATGATTTCAAATTGATTTTCTGTTACTTACTGCGTGCTATTGTGTCATGGCATGGTCAGCAATAAGCAAGACAGGGTGCCTGAATGCAGAGACTCAAGGGGAAAGTCTGAAATCAAGATTTTGTACTAAATACTGCATAATTTCTACCCCCAAACAAATGACATCTTCTTCCAAATCAACAAGGAATGGGAAAATGCAGAGCCTCTGCTATCTATTCCCCCTCCACTCGAAGTTGCAGTGGCCATTTTCCTTTTACACCTTGCTCATGATTGTCTTATTCAGGATAAGTAATTCCAATTAATCCACCCGGATCCACATTGGCTGGCTTGGGGGAGGGGCCAGTCAGGTCAGAAACTTGCTTTGCCCTCTTTCACATACCCTCTTTTTCTCAAAGAGAACCAGCTGGCTGATCTGTTCTTCTTCCAAGAACAACCCCTTCTATTCTCCAAGGAAAGATGTTAAGTCACAAAGCTAGTCAAATAAAAAGCATGAGCTGGCACACACCCAGAGAAAATGATTTTTTATAGAGGTGCACACTCTACATAAACTCAGCCCCCCCCAAAAATGTCCTCTCATTGTCAAATTTTCAGCAAACCTAACATGTGTAAATATTTGTATGAACATAACAAGATTCAACAACTGAGACATAAACTGAACAAGTTCTACAGATATGTGACTAACATAAATGGAAGAATGTGTCCCTGATCAAAGGGGCAGTCAAAATCAAAAGTAACAGTCAGTATCTGGTGTGGCCACCAGCTGCATTAAGTACTGCAGTGCATCTCCTCCTCATGGACTGCACCAGATGTGCCCGTTCTTGCTGTAAGATGTTACCCCACTCTTCCACCAAGGCACCTGCAAGTTCCCGGACATTTCTTGGGGGAATGGCCCTAGCCCTCACCCTCCGATCCAACAGGTCCCAGACATGCTCAATGGGATTGAGATCCGGGCTCTTCGCTGGCCATGGCAGAACACTGACATTCCTGTCTTGCAGGAAATCACCCACAGAATGAGCAGTATGGCTGGTGGCATTGTCATGCTGGAGGGTCATGTCAGGATGAGCCTGCAAGAAGGGTACCACATGAGGGAGGAGGATGTCTCCCTGTAACGCACAGCGTTGTGATTTTCTTTCACTGTTGCGATAACCAATGGAGTTGTTAAAAAAGCATTAGTTCCTTGAAATGTTTTGTTTAATTCTCAGAAGAGGACATTCATGGGTATTTTTTCCCTTGCATGGATCCGTTATGTTAAAGGTCCAATGCAGCATTTTATATTTCAATATCAAATCATTTCTTGGTAACAATTTAGTACCTTACTGTGATTGTTTTCGATGAAAATGGTCAAAAAGAAACAAAAATAGCTTCTTATCTAAGAACAATTTCTCAAGCAAGAATTTTGCTAGGACTATGGGGGTGATCTGAGTAGGGGGGAGGTAATTTACCACCTGGTAATGTCACCAGGCAGGCCAAAACTCCATCCCACCGATATAGGCAGACATTTCAGGTAGTCCTTTTTAACAACTCTAAACGGGCATTATAATTATCACAATTTCACGGTATTATTCCAACCTCATAGTGCAGAAATACATATAAAATACAGAAAAATCAAATTTTTGACTGCACTGTACCTTTAAAGTTAAATAATAATAACCATGTGTTTCAAGTATTCCAACTATTTAGCTCCAGTCATTAACATTAAGGTGTCACCAAGCCCCTGTGGAGTATTCATACCCCTTGACCTTTTTCTGCATGTTGTTGTGTTAGTCTGAATTCAAAATGTATTAAATAAATTGTTTCACTCACACATCTACACACGATACACCATAATGACAAAGTGAGAACATGTTTTTAGAAGTCTTACCTTTGGAAGCGATTACAACTGTTGTTTCAACTCCGCTAGCGTGTCGTGAAACACACCTTCCACGTCATTTGTTATTTTCCATAGAACGCATAGCCCCTCGTTGGTTATCCCTTACTTATTGCACACAAAGGAGTCCATACAACTTGTTATGTGACTTGTTGAGCAAATCTTTACCCCTGAATTTATTTAGGCTTGCCATAACAAGGAGTTAAATACTTATTGACTCAAGACATTTCAGCTTAGGTTTTTAATTCAATTGTAAATATTTCTAAAAACATGATTCCACTTTGACATAATGGGGTATTATATGTATGCCAGTGACACAAAATCCATTTCAAATTCAGGCTGTAACACAAAAACAAATGGGAAAAGTCCAGGGCTGTGAATACTTTCTGAAGGCCCTGTACATGGTCAATAATAAACTACATGATTGATGCATTTCTGCCAAGAACACAAGAGTACAGAAAAAGTCCTATGTTTCTTTAATCATGCAAAACAAAGACTTCTCAAAAGTGAGAGAACAGAGGCCGGAATAAAAATCGCCAGGCGGTACAGAACGTCATTGGTCCCATTCCACAGAGCACTCGTATCCAGCACAGTCAGGGACCTAGGTCATCAGCCTGCCTTTATGGGTGAAACTCACCATCCCTCCTCAGGGTACACCACAACCCCCCCCCCCCGGGATTAATGCTGAGCAATTCATAGAGCAAGTAAGTTTACTATTGCTGTGTTGATGAAAAATCACACATGCTCCGGCAAGACTCAGCATTCAAGACTGATTTTTGTAGTTATCATGTTAGATGTTGCTGGGCTATAAAATGCATTGTTGCACATATTTGTTCATTCTAAGATACTGCATGGGGTGGTACTATTTTCTTAGGTGCATTTATTTTCCAAATGGCACCCAAAAGTCAGATTGTATGTCAGATATTTATTGATTTGGTGAGATTTCCCACGGCTGCCAATAGTTTGCTAAAGGGAATTGCAGTTGAACATAATATTGTCTCAACATTAGGAAGCACCCCTCCAAAGAAAACGCTCTGATAATGACATAGTTGCGTTGTTAATTTTCTCTGCTTGGTACTTGACGTGACGTGGTATGCTGTCCACAATGGAGCCTCCTTTTCAACGTCAACAACAGCCACTGCAGCTAACAGAAGCATGCTCTTAAAGGCAGACCCGAGCCATGCTTCAGGGTCATGAAGTGTTATTGCCTACAATTGTTACTTGAAGATTCTTGCTTTGTGTAAAGTAACACTGAGGCAAAGAAGCCCCTCCAACAGGCTTGGGCGCCCTCTGTGCCCGTAGCTCTGTCTATCGGTCTGGGTGGATGAATGGCACAGAAGGGAGCGCGCAGCTGAGGGACATGGCAGTGTGCAGGAGAGTGGGCGCCCCAGGCAGGCCAGCCTGCATTGATTGATGGCAGCTATTTGCAGACTGGTAAGGAGCGTTGGGCCAGTAACTGAACGGTCACTAGTTCGAATCCATGAGCCAGTAAGGTGAAAAAATCTGCCGTTCTGCAGTTAACGTCCAACAACAACTGTTCCCCGGGCGCCGATGACGTGGATGTCGATTAAAGTAGCCCCCGCACCTCTCTGATTCAGAGGGTTAAATGCACTGACTAAGCATCCCCTTTCCCACTGCCAGGCTGAGGGACAAATGTGGAGGTGAGGGTACTCGCACGGTCTCTGTCTCCCAGTGTGTATCAGATGAGATGGTATTTTGCTGCATCTCAGTAAGTCAGTCAATTCCTCTCCGTCATTTGCATCCTAAAGATCAAATCCCCATTAGGGAAAACAGCGCCACTGCTCGTCCCAGTGAATCAGCCTCTGGCAGCATGTCTGTTTTTGGGGGGAGTACATATTCAGCTGTTCTTTCGCGTGTGCAATGATGTCAGAGGGAAAAAACATTGTTCACTGTTTGCAGTAGCTTCTTTATTGTTGTCATAGCCCAAACGCACGTGGCAGTTTCACCAATTAACGATTCCAGCTCAAAGAATCGAAGACGTAAGAACAAATCTCCACAGGTTGACGTTTATGGAATTATTCTTGTCCTGGAGGCAGAGCTGAGCCATTCCCACTAGATGGGCCAGCTGCAAAGTCAAAATTGCCTATATAAAGTGCATTCAGATAGTGTTAACTAATGGGGGAAACTCTAGAATGATGAGTGAAATTCAATCTTGCGCTTCTCTGTGCATGCTGATATTTCTAAGCCTGCATGCAGCTTAGAGGGAACTTGTCTCATGAGTCCATTCTATGTGCACCAAAATTACATTAGGCTTCTCTGAATTGTCTTGTGAAAGAATAACACAGTAAGATCATAATCGCACTTTATAATTTAGCTAGGCATGTTGGCAAATTATACACACCTGACCCAGAGTTATAATGGAGCGTTTTTGGATTGTGTAAACAACAACAGTAATTGTAAAAAGGCGGAGATGCGGGGCTGTTCCTAAAAGTGTTGTAAAATTCCAGGCACTTTCAATAAATTCCCTGATTTCCCCAAAATCCCGGTTGAGGCATCTCGGAATCAGTAAAGAATAAACAGGTAATTCAGAGTCCTCCAACCAGGAGTTCAGGAAAACCGGGTCATTTATTGAGCGTTCCCGGAATTTTGCAACTCTAGTTCCAAACAAAACTAATACAAGTGTGCTAGCTTTAGTTTCTTAACGGCACAGCTAGTAGAACAAAAAAAGCACGTTATTGTTGAAGACTCTTCTATGAGTGCTAAAAGCACATTAAAATTACTTAGGAACTGTGCACACTGTGGAGAGGTATGTGGCCACCCGTTAGAACTCTCACTCAAAGCATTTTCATTTTTTATAGATCACTTTAGTTCCCAGGTTCTGATTCTGTTCCTCGAAAATGATCCGGTTCTGTTCTGTTCCCTGAACCAGCGAGGG
The DNA here is from genome assembly GCF_036934945.1 of Oncorhynchus masou masou. NCBI lineage: Eukaryota > Metazoa > Chordata > Actinopteri > Salmoniformes > Salmonidae > Oncorhynchus > Oncorhynchus masou. The sequence continues at coordinate 57,437,625 of NC_088222.1, forward strand.
TAATAGCTCACACGACAAAAATGTGTAAATTCAGGGCACGACCGGTGCCTGGCTCTCCCAACACTCCCACCAGGAGGTCTGGGAGGCACAGTGGGAGTGGGGGGGGGGGAGACCGAAATAGCCACTGTAAGTGGAGAGAGGGAACACCACCTCCTGTGTAGATAAGGTGGGCATCTTTAGTCGCTATCAGCCCTGACAGTTAGCCAGATGGGGCTTTGGCCACTCGGTAGCACAGATGGACAGAGCTTGTTGGTTCCACTTCATCCTCCCCTCCCTCACTCTTGGTTGGTTTCACTCACACATACTGGCCAGCTGCCTCTTAGGAGATTTGACTAAGTGCTCTGGACACACTCATGGCCTACAAGACTGTGGAGCTGAGAGAGAGGGAGGAAGAAAGAGATGGGGGAGGGGAAAGAAAGTTGATGCCCGGGGAATTGGCAAGAGAGCAACGCTGAGATGTTGATGGTGGTGAGTATGATTCCAGGGAAGTGGTTGCAGCGGGCGTTGGTAATTTTTTTTATCAGAAGTTGTCATAGGTGAACGAATGCCCAGTTCGGTAATGAAGCATTAGGGAAGCCAGTCAGGGAGGAGGGGATTGCTCTTAAGGAGCGAACACAACGGATTACAGGGAATTACAGAACAGATAATGGCACGGTCATAATCGCAAATCGGAATGTCACATTTACAACAACAAACATTTCTCATTTCAGGGATTTTACCATAGTTCAAGTAAGACCAATAATGTTAATGTACCTGATCTCTGGGTATGTGGTATTTTTCCTGCATCTCCTCCAAAGCCTCCATGTTTTCTATATGTTTCAAATGCACCAATCGATACACTCTAGCCTCTTGCTCTTCAAATCAAATGTTGTTGGTCACATGCGGATGTTATTGCGGGTGTAGAAACACAAGCAATTTGCTATCTAACAATTTCACAACAATACATACAATACACACAAATCTAAAGGAATGGAATTAAGAATATATAAATATTTGGACGAGCAATGTCAGAGCGGCATAGACTAAGATACAGTACAATAAAATACAGCATATACATATGAGATGTGTAATGCAAAATATGTAAACATTATTAAAGGCACTAGTGTTCCAATTATTAAAGTGGCCAGTGATTTCAAGTCTATGTATATAGGGCAGCATTCTCTAATGTGCTAGTAATGGCTATTTACAATCTGATGGCCTTGATAGAAGCTGTTTTTCAGTCTCTCGGTCCCAGCTTTGATGCACATGTACTGAGCTCGCCTTCTGGATGATAGTGGGGTGAACAGGCAGTGGCTTCGGTGGTTGTTGTCCTTGATTATCTTTTTGCCCCTCCTGTGACATCAGGTGCTGTTGGTGTCCTGGAGGGCAGGTAGTTTGCCCATAGTGATGCGTTGGGCAAACCGCACCACCCTCTGGAGAGCCCTGCGGTTGCGGGTGGTGCAGTTGCCGTACCAGGTGTTGATACAGCCCGCCAGGATGCTCTCAATTGTGCATCTAAAAGTCTGTGAGGGTTTTAGGTGCCAAGCCAAATTTCTTTAGCCTCCTGAAGTTGAAGAGACGCCTTCTTCACCACACTGTCTGTGTGGTTGGACCATTTCAGTTTGTCAGTGACATGTACGCAGAGGAACTTGAAGCTTTCCACCTTCTTCACTGTGGTCCCGTCAATGTGGATACGGGGCTGCTCCCTCTGCTGTTTCATGAGGTCCACAATCAGCTCCTTTGTTTTGTTGATGTTGAGTGAGAGGTTATTTTCCTGGATCCCCAGGGTCCTCACCTCCTCCTTGGTAATCAAGCCTACTACTGTTGTGTCGTCTGCAAACTTGATGATTGAGTTGGAGGCATGCGTGGCCATACAGTCATGGGTAAACAGGGAGTACAGGAGGGGACTGAGCACGCACCCTTGTGGGGCCCCAGTGTTGAGGATCATCGAAGTGGAGGTGTTGTTTCCTACCTTTAACACCTGGTGGCGGCCCGTCAGGAAGTCCAGGACCGAGTTGCACAGGGAGGGTTTAGACCCAGGGCCTCGAGCATAATGATGAGCTTGGAGGGTACTATAGATGTGCGTTGCAAGGTCAGGGTGCCATTAAAGGAACGACTTATCACAGGTCTCAAATAAGTGGCTGTGACTGCTGATTCAGTGGAATGCTGTCACCAATGTTTACGATTGAATTTACTGTATTGCGGACGTGACTTGAGATAACAAAAATGATCAAGTCTCCCACATAAGTCTCTTGTGAAGGGGTCACTAAAACATTGGAATTCACCGAGTACAACTAGTCTATTTTGAAATCGACTGAGCAATATACAAATCTGCCCATTTGTTTAAACACTGATGAGATTGATTCTGAGTTCAATGAGTTGTATGTAGAAAGAACTGATTGTGAGGCCGTCAATAACCTTATTCACTCTGCCCTATCCTCATGAGTTTTGACTGCCTGAGCTCTGTTAGGGGAGCTGTTTCTCCCCTGCCTCAACTGCTGCACACCGCCCCCTAAAACAGTTAATTAACGAATCGTTAAACTTGGATATGTGGCTAAATAGATGTTTATTTGATCCTCCAGGCACCATAATCGTTTTATACTTTTTTATTGAAAATATGCTAATTCTCATTATTTGTTTAGCCTTTGATGCAACAGTTATTAATATGTATGTGACTGACTGACTGAATTATATGAGCGGCACATTGTATCTAGTGCTAGCAATGAGTTCCAAGGTCAACAATGTTTCAAATGTGTCAAACTTTCCAGCAACTCACCATGAAATACAAACTTACATTTCATTTTGCCATACTTTTCATATTCCGTCTCAGTAATTATTTGTATTATTTGTTTCCAAACGCTTATTTTTGCTTTATGTATTTTTTGTTTTAAAAAGGTCAGACAAATTTCCCCTCTCCCTTTTCTTCTGTTTCTTCAAAGGCAAGCTGTGGTTATTTTTTCTCTTGATTTCTAAAGTGAATGTTTTTTTTCTGTTCCTCTTCCTGCACCTTACTCTCTTGCATGCATTCCTCTCTCTCTGCATGGTCCTGGGGAACAGCTCCCCATCCCCAGGTATAAGAAGGTAAGGCACCGACTCACACTGTCCAAACCTTAACCAGCCTACAGAAATCAGAATATGTGTCCATTTGTCTCATGTGGTGTGTTGACAAACCAAAACCAAACTCTAACCAGCCTACACCCTCCCCAACCAACTCCCACTGGACCCTGTGGAATGGATAGCCCCTATTAAAATCCTTACTAAACCCCAACCAGCAGCCTACACCAACCTAAACCAACTCCCAATGTCCCTTGTGGAGTGAACAAACCCTAACTATCCTACACCAAGCCCATCCAACTCTTTCACACTCTTGGCATCATACTAAACTGTGCTGGCATGGATATTTTTGTTTTCACATTGTCCTTTCCATTAACTATGGAACTAAACCACAGGTGTATATTTATTCCTTCTATTTATTATTTATTATTTATTCATTTCAGGTCATACCATTTTGTTTCTGTAATTTCTGTAGAATGAGACTATTTCTGGAGCTGTAAAATACAGTGAAATTACTTTTACTTAATTATCCAAAGTTTAAATGATTATGCAACCTGAAAATATCTGCTATCTTTTTTTTAAATCAGGGGTTTTCAATTTCTGGGCTATTCCCAACCTACAGTATAACTGGGAAATGTCAAAGTTAGCATATGGTGATATACACCGAGTATACAAAACATTAAGGACACCTGCTCTTTCCATGACATAGACTGACCTGGTGAATCCAGGTGAAAGATATGACGCCCTATTGAAGTCACTTGTTAAATCCACTTCAGTCAGTGTAGATGAAGGGAGGACACAGGTTATATAAGGATTTTTAAGCCTTGAAACAATTGAAACATGGATTGTGTATGTGTGACATTCAGAGGACAAAGATTGAAATGTCTTTGAACTGGATATGGTAGTAGGTGCCAGTTACACCGGTTTGTGTCAAGAACTGCAACGCTGCTGGGGGGTGCTCAATATTAGGAAGGCGTTCCTAATGTTTGACATACTGTGTATAGGCTACTGTGTGTGTATTTTTCCAAAGCAGTATGTTGGTGCTTATATTTCATAGATACTGTGGCAAAGAAGGGGGCCGAGTGATAAATGGCAGATATGTGAGAGCAGAACTAATAAACGGGTTCTGCCCCATCACTAAAATGGCCACCCCTGTCAGAACTACAGATCACAAAATGGCTGACCGCCAAAACAATTCACAGAAGCAAGGGGAAGGTGGGCCGACCCACAGATAAGGGGTCAAGACAAACCAGGAAGAGAGATAGAAAGGGCTGGAAGGATCTGTGAACCAATAGAGAAAGAGACAATATATATCAGCTGGATTTACCGTGTGTGAGCTGGACTGTTTGGACTTTCCTGTTGGCGTTTGTACCTGGATCTACCCGAAAACCCGATTTGTGTACCGAACCTTGCTATCCTTGACCTGGCCTGCGGCCTGGGTGGACCAGGATGGAGAAACAAACACACAGGTACTATCCTGTTCTAAAGAACTCTCATTCTGGGGTGATTTTGGTGACAGTTTCTCACTTAATTTGTGACAAACTCTCCTAATCTTGAAAAGATTTGCCACATGTGGTGAAGAATGTGAGCAGATGGACTAACCATACCACTGGTTAGGTAGAGGGGGAAAAAAGGTTCATTTAGCACTCCAAAGGGAGGCCTGTTTTTTTGTGGCTTTGTTTGGTTAGGACAGTTTCTCAGGAAAATGGGTATGGAGGGAGCCATACAGGCCCTGTTACAAGCGGCGGCCGCCCAACAAGAGGCAACTAGAGCTCAACAAATAGCTCATCAGGATGCAATGTGAATGTATCAGGACATGTTACAGGTCCAGCACCGCACCAACCAGCTGCTCAGAGAAGAGCAAGAGAGAAACACCCGGGAGTTAAGAGAAGGCCTAAAGGAGCTAGCGGACTAAATTGGGGCTCAGTTACCAGCTGCAAATATCCAGATGCGGGCCAATCATTTTCTTCAAAAAATGACAAAGCGGGGAACTCTCAAGGTGGGGCCGACCCACAGATATGGGGTCAAGACAAACCAGGAAGAGAGAGAGAAAGGGCTGGAAGGATCTGTGAACCATAGAGAAAGAGACAATATATATATCAGCTGGATTTACCGTGTGTGAGCTGGACTGTTTGGACTTTCCTGTTGGTGTTTGGACCTGGACCTACCGAAAACACGATTCGTGTACCAAACCCTGCTATCCTTGACCTGGCCTGCGGCCTGGGTGGACCAGGACAGAGAAACATACACACAGGTACTGTCCTGTTCTAAAGAACTCTCATTCTGGCGTGATTTTGGTGACAGTTTCTCACTTAATTTGTGACAAACGCTCCTAATCTTGAAGAGATTTGCCAGAATACTTTGACATGATGTATTGATTGATATGAGAGTATGGTGTATGTTTATTGATCGGTGTATGTTTATCCTCCAGTACCTGAAGGTCATTTTACTTTAACTCTGAAACAGGTACAGTCGTGAAGCCATTCTAAAGTGGGTGTAAATCCCACACTGTTCTGTACGTACTAGCAGTATCATTCATAAAGTAATCAAGTGAAGAACATGTTAGGATAACATCATCATGAGTCACTTAACTAATTCCTCTATTTCTGTCTCTGAGCTGAAACCATAACAAGGCCCTAGTTCACCTTTTGCAGCTGCAATAAGGACAATAATTATTGGAATTAAGCGCAACAACAAATGTGCTTTACTCCCTAGTTAGCCTCTGATTTACGGTTCAGTTTTAATTGAATAACAGATCAATGTGAGAATGCTATATAAATGCATTATTTGTCGTGGAGACAAACTCCAATTTAAATACTGCCTTTGGTCTCACTGACACTACTGACAGCGTTCACGCATTTTCATTTGTCTTGTTAAACTAGACCTTTAGTCAGGGCCCTATGAAATGCAATGGCATTAAAGGAGTAGTTCACTATTTTACGATATGATGTTAGATTGTTCCTCACCCTAAAAGTAGTCTATGGGACAGGAGAAACTGTAATCTATGGTTCAGGATTCTTTAACCAGTCATTACTAACTTCAGCTAACTTTAGCCACCCCTAGCTAAACATCTATGGAATTGATGGGGGCATGTGAGCATATATTTTTGTTAAATGGCCGATTCACCTTTAAGTACCATCATACCAAAGCTTGCTTTACTCTCTGTATTGTTTGGAAAAATACTGGCAGGTGACTTTTGCGCACCAATTTCGCGCAGGACATGGACACGTGGTAAATGTGGTCTCTTTTCAATCTTCCAATGATCTGCCTACAAATACGTCACAATTTTGGGGAAACGACAGAAAGGGCAGACACGTTCACAGCCATAAGGAGATCATGACAAACAGAGCCTCAAAAAAATCCTTGTCACTTCCATTGATTTTTAGCTAGCAGTGTCACGAAGTTAGTAGCAATTATATGAGTCGCATCTTTTTGTAATGGCTGTTTAAAGAGAACTGAACAGGGATTACAGTTTCCCCTACTTTTGAGGGAGGAACCATCTAAAATGAAGTTGTAAAATAGTGAACTATTCCTGTAATGTTGCATTGCATCTCGTTTAACAAGCATGTATCAAACCTCTTCCGCAACAACCTTTTTCTTTTATCCACAATAAACTTTACCATGTTCCGTTTTCCACCAGATATATGCATAGAGTCTAAATAAGCCCTGTCCCAGAGGTTGAGCATTTCTCTGACGTTAAAGGAATACTTTGGGATTTTGACCTTTATCTGCTTCCCCAGAGTCCGATTAACTCGTGGATACCCATTTTATGTCTGCGTGCATTTTGAAGAAAGGTGCTAACTATCGCTAGGTTAATTGCTAACTAGCGTTAGTGCAATGACTGGAAGTCTATGGATATCTGCTGGCACGCTAGGGTATCTGCTAGCATGATAGTAGATACCCACAGATGTCCAGTTATTGTGCTAATGCTAGTTAGCATTGGTTCGCAGAATTACAACCCAACTTCCTTCTTACTGGACACAGTAAGGACACATGCTGTTTTTATTTTTATTTTCTGCACTTTTGCACACCAGTATCCCTACTTGCACATCATCATCTGCTCATGTATTACTCCGGTGTTAATCTGCTAAATTGTAATTATTCGCTCCTATGGCCTATTTATTGCCTAACTTCTCATGCCTTTTGCACACACAGTATATAGACTTTATTTTCCTACTGTGTTATTGACTTGTTTATTGTGTTACTGGCTTGTTTATTGTTTATTCCATGTGTAACTCTGTGTTGTTATCTGTGCCACACTGCTTTGCTTTATCTTGGCCAGGTCACAGTTGTAAATGAGAACTTGTTCTCAACTAGCCTACCTGGTTAAATAAAGGTGAAATAAAAAAATAAACAGAGACATACAAATGGTATCCACGAGTTCCTCTGACTCTTGGGGAGTAGATAAAGGGCCTCATTGCCAAACTCCCAAAGTATCCCTGTAACATTTGTCGGTGAGGAATGAGAGGCATCCATCACATCTCCATCATGCCTGACTCTAATAATTCATCATTGCCTCTCCCGTCACACTAGTGGCAGGAAGCCACCACCTAAACACCTCCATCAATCTAAGGAGGACACAGGTGGAGGTAACTCCTCCCACAAGAGCTACGAGATAAAGGTAGGCATACTTTGCTGAAGCTGCCTTTTGGCTTCTTTAATAAATAGGTAACAGTGAACGTATTGGATGGTTCCTACATTTGAAATTTACCGAACTCCTGTTTACTTTTACAAAAATAAAGTCCACACACACCACAGACATGAATTCAGCATCGAGGGGAAATTGGTGCGGGGTGTGTGGACATACTGATGTACGGCGCCCATCTGCCCTTCATAGCAGTCATTTCTCTTCTCCCTCCCCCCATAATTGTGATCAACTGGCTCTTCACTGGTGGCTTTGGCAATCACCATGGAGGGAGATGTAGATAGATACTATGTCAGCCTCTTCAATCAACTGCCATTTCTGAATGCTTTTTTGTGTGCCATAGGATGATATGAATAATATACATAGTAGGAAAGTCAAACCCATTTTCTTGATTTCTGGAAGAGCATCAAAATACATAAAACACATCACATTTTTGTACTCTTTCAGCAGTTGTTCAAAACTGCATTTTGAAGTGTCCTAATCAATATACAGAAACAGTTTCTGATATATTGGAAACATGAACTTAAAATATACTACCTACTCATACAGTACATTTACCAAAATAGTAGTCATTATACTTGGATTTTTTTAATCAATTACCTTATAAACTGCATGTGCACCAAGAACCATGTTTTAACAAGTGTCAATTAATCACTTGTATTGATTCGGGGGAATCAGGTTGTATGCGCTGTTGAAACTAACACAACTAAAATATCACATGGAAACTATAAATATTGTTTAGAGGTGAAACTGCTGAAGACGACCTACATTTTGGATGGTTGAGTTTTGCTTCAAGCCAACACGGAAAGTTAAACGCAACACTATTTTGTTAATCACTGGTATCGATATCAATTTGAAATCAATGAAACAGGGGCAAAGGTTTAGGGTGTCTGCGCTGTTTTAACTAACACTATTCAGAGGCTACACTGAATCTGACAATAATTGTTATATTACTCACTAGAAGAGAATTTGCTGTGGAGAGTCAATTCAAAGTCGAAGTTTTGGGTGGCTGCCGAAATGGGGAAGGAAACAAATCAGTTTTGTTATTCAACTTAACTAATCACGACCCACCATAGGATATCAACAGTGACAGGGTTTGGCTGTTATTTGAGTTATAGTTTTACTCTCAAATCCATGCACTGGTGTGAAGCCAGCGACTTTTATACAGAGAGCTCCCCAAATTCTCCCTGCCATTTGAGTTTGAAAATTATGGTAGAATTCTAATCTGTTTAAAAAAATCAACATTTAAATTTAGGCTCATGTGTATGTTACCCACTTACAAATTATTGGCACAATCACATATATTTCTTAATAGTTTAACCATTTACAGTTTAAAAATGTTCTTATGCACAATTTAACCGGTCACTCTAAAAAGAGCTCCCTTAGTAGCTGTGCAGTAGGCCATTAATTCACCCTGCCTAAATACAGTTGAAGTCGGAAGTTTACATACACTTAGGTTGGAGTCATTAAAACTCATTTTTTTAACCACTCCACAAATTTCTTGTTAACGAACTATAGTTTTGGCAAGTCAATTAGGACATCTACTTTGTGCATGACACAAGTAATTTTTCCAACAATTGTTTACAGACAGATTATTTAACTTATAATTCACTGTATCACAATTCCAGTGGGTCAGAAGTTTACATACACAAAGTTGACTGTGCCTTTAAACAGCTTGGAAAATTACAGAAAATTATGTCATGGCTTTCGAAGTTTCTGATAGGCTAATTGACATCATTTGAGTCAATTGGAGGTGTACCTGTGGATGTATTTCAAGGTCTACCTTCAAACTCAGTGCCTCTTTGCTTGACATCATAGGAAAATCAAAAGAAATCAGCCAAGACCTCAGAAAATAAAGTGTAGACCTCTGGTTCATCCTTGGGTGCAATTTCCAAACGCCTGAAGGTACCACGTTCATCTGTACACACAATAGTACGCAAGTATAAACACCATGAGACCACGCAGCCGTAATACTCAGGAAGGAGACGCGTTCTGTCTCCAAGAGGTGAATGTACTTTGGTGCAAAAAGTGCAAATCAATCCCAGAACAACAGCAAAGGACCTTGTGAAGATGCTGGAGGAAACAGGTACAAAAGTATAACCACAGTAAAACGAGTCCTATATCGACATAACCTGAAAGGCCGCTCAGCAAGGAAGAAGCCACTGCTCCAAAACCGCCATAAGAAAGCCAGACTACGGTTTGCAACTGCACATGGGGACAAAGATCGTACTTTTTGGAGAAATATCCTCTGGTCTGATGAAACAAAAATAGAACTGTTTGGCCATAATGACCATCATTATGTTTGGAGGGAAAGGGGAGGCTTGCAAGCTGAAGAACACCATGGGGGTAGCAGCATCATGTTGTGGGGGTGCTTTGCTGCAGGAGGGACTGATGCACGTCACAAAATAGATGGCATCATGAGGTAGGAAAATCATGTGGATATGTTGAAGCAACATCTCAAGACAACTGTCAGGAAGCTTGGTCGCAAATGGGTCTTCCAAAGGGACAATGACCCCAAGCATACTTCCAAAGTTGTGGCAAAATGGCTTAAGGACCACAAAGTCAAGGTATTGGAGTGGCAATCACAAAGCCCTGACCTCAATCCTATAGAAAATGTGTGGGCAGAACTGAAAAAGCGTGTGCGAACAAGGAGGCCTACAAACCTGACTCCATTATACCAGCTCTGTCAGGAGGAATGGGCCAGAATTCACCCAACTTATTGTGGGAAGCTTGTGGAAGGTTACTCGAAACATTTGACCCAAGTTAAACAATTTAAAGACGACTTTACCCAATACTAATTAAGTGTATGTAAACTTCTGACCCAATGGGAATGTGGTGAAAGAAATACAATCTGAAATAATTAATTCTCTCTACTATTATTCTGACATTTCACATTCTTAAAATAAAGTGGTGATGATAACTGACCCAAGACAGGGAATTTTTACTAGGATTAAACGTCAGGAATTGTGAAAAGCTGAGTTTAAATGTATTTGGCTAAAGTGTATGTAAACTTCCGACTCCAACTGTATTGCCTTACCTTTAGTATAAAGAGACATAGACAAAAAAAATGTTGCATGAATATATATATATATATATATAAGTGTTTCAGCTTTGGTTGTAGTTTCTTCAATGATGGCCTCCGACAATTTTTCAAAATGTTAACGAGAGACATTCCATGGCTCGGCTCGGACCATCATACATGGTGGACATCGTACATATCTTCCATAGTGTCCAGTTGAACACTTAACCAGAAGTCCAGGTATTTCAGACCAGGGCCACTGTCTGGTCCTTCCATAGCGTGATGGAACCAGCTTGATCTCATTTAGATTCTGTTTCGGTCAGTCTGCTTGACAAGGCGAGTCCTTTTAGTAAAGAAGTGACTGGGCATAGGAGGTTGTAGCTGCATAGGGAGCTTTGGTCGAGTGTTACCTCAATGTGTATTTAATGCTTCCACCCATACAGCGTAACAGTGCAGGACCACAGTATCAGTGCCTCAAAGCTCCCCAGTCTTCTATTTTCATCTATTGATCTATTGCTCCTCAGCAATGCAGCAGAGTTGAAGGAGCACATCTTGGCTCATCCCATCCAGATAGCTGTGTGCTTTACTTAGGGAAGAATCCACTCACCCAACCCTCAATTTACTCAATACATCAGCCTCGGGCTTGCCTGTCAAAGGCAAAGTCAATATTTCATGTTTCCTGTAGACATTTTATTTCCAATCCTATTGGATTCAGCCCAAAGACTGGTCGTGGTATCTACATGAGACTGGTAGTGGTATCTACATGAGACTGGTAATGGTATCTATGTGAGACTGGTAGTGGTATCTACGTGAGACTGGTCGTGGTATCTACGTGAGACTGGTAGTGGTATCTACATGAGACTGGTCGTGGTATCTACATGAGACTGGTAGTGGTATCTACGTGAGACTGGTAGTGGTATCTACGTGAGACTGGTAGTGGTATCTACATGAGACTGGTAGTGGTATCTACATGAGACTGGTAGTGGTATCTACATGAGACTGGTAGTGGTATCTACATGAGACTGGTTGTGGTATCTACATGAGACTGGTAGTGGTATCTACATGAGACTGGTCGTGGTATCTACGTGAGACTGGTAATGGTATCTACATGAGACTGGTAGTGGTATCTACATGAGACTGGTAATGGTATCTACGTGAGACTGGTCGTGGTATCTACATGAGACTGGTAGTGGTATCTACGTGAGACTGGTAGTGGTATCTACGTGAGACTGGTAGTGGTATCTACGTGAGACTGGTAGTGGTATCTACGTGAGACTGGTAGTGGTATCTACGTGAGACTGGTAGTGGTATCTACATGAGACTGGTAGTGGTATCTACGTGAGACTGGTAGTGGTATCTACATGAGACTGGTAGTGGTATCTACGTGAGACTGGTAGTGGTATCTACGTGAGACTGGTAGTGGTATCTACATGAGACTGGTAGTGGTATCTACGTGAGACTGGTTTTGGTATCTACGTGAGACTGGTAGTGGTATCTATGTGAGACTGGTAGTGGTATCTACGTGAGACTGGTCGTGGTATCTACGTGAGACTGGTCGTGGTATCTACGTGACTGGTCGTGGTATCTACATGAGACTGGTAGTGGTATCTACGTGAGACTGGTAGTGGTATCTACGTGAGACTGGTCGTGGTATCTACGTGAGACTGGTAGTGGTATCTACATGAGACTGGTAGTGGTATCTACGTGAGACTGGTAGTGGTATCTACGTGAGACTGGTAGTGGTATCTACGTGAGACTGGTAGTGGTATCTACGTGAGACTGGTAGTGGTATCTACGTGAGACTGGTAGTGGTATCTACGTGAGACTGGTAGTGGTATCTACGTGAGACTGGTAGTGGTATCTACGTGAGACTGGTAGTGGTATCTACGTGAGACTGGTAGTGGTATCTACGTGAGACTGGTCGTGGTATCTACGTGAGACTGGTAGTGGTATCTACGTGAGACTGGTAGTGGTATCTACGTGAGACTGGTAGTGGTATCTACGTGAGACTGGTAGTGGTATCTACGTGAGACTGGTCGTGGTATCTACGTGAGACTGGTCGTGGTATCTACGTGAGACTGGTAGTGGTATCTACGTGAGACTGGTAGTGGTATCTACGTGAGACTGGTCGTGGTATCTACATGAGACTGGTAGTGGTATCTACGTGAGACTGGTCGTGGTATCTACGTGAGACTGGTCGTGGTATCTACGTGAGACTGGTCGTGGTATCTACGTGACTGGTCGTGGTATCTACGTGACTGGTCGTGGTATCTACGTGAGACTGGTCGTGGTATCTACGTGAGACTGGTCGTGGTATCTACATGAGACTGGTAGTGGTATCTACGTGAGACTGGTCGTGGTATCTACGTGAGACTGGTCGTGGTATCTACGTGAGACTGGTCGTGGTATCTACGTGAGACTGGTAGTGGTATCTACATGAGACTGGTTGTGGTATCTACAGCAGAACATAGCATAGAAGCATTTGGAGCAGTGGGGCCCAGAAGAGAACATGTTGGGAGTCTTTTTGATAGTTGGGCACAGTTCCAAAACAGACCATATCAATTCACATCTATGGAACGGCTCTGTAGCTGCTCGCACAACGGAGGAATGCCCGCCCCACTGCACTATCAAAGAGAACATTCATCTGTGTCCTACACAAACATCTGACTCAACCTGGTGCTTTGTAGAAGAGATGAGACGCTGTTTGCTGTGAATGAAAGGAGGAGAGGCTCCAAGCGTAGAGAAGGGGTCCAGAGTACAGGCAGTAATGGAACTCCAGGCACAGCAAACGGCTGCTAAGAGCAGGCGACATTAGAACAGAGAGAACCTCCTCCTCCTCTGTCCTACAACAAGTTTTCATAGATGTTGATGTGGAATTAGAATGTGGCATGAAGTGCGTTTGTGACACATAAATATATAAAAGGTTTTGAGGATAAGAAGAAGATTCCTCACGAAAACAGAAAAAAATGTACTTTGCACTTTTTCACCCAACACTCGGTGGAGCAGAAAACTGTATATTACCATTTGTGGTAATACACACACACACACATACACACACACACACACACACACACACACACATAGCACTGACGCAGACACACGCGCACACACACACACACATACACACACACACACACACACAGAGTTAAGCTTACCAGAAGGGGGCACACAGTTAAACTTAACAGAAGGGGAGAGAGAAAACAAGTACAAGTGTGATTCAGCTGACAATGGGTGATAGCAAACTGGTTGGTATAGGGAGATCTATAAAGATTTGCTTGGCATGGCAAGGTAAGTTATGACTCACCAAAGAATTCATTGATTTGTGAAGCCGGTATCAGTAGTAGGAAAGCAACAACTGCCAAAGCCCGAGTCCATTTAAATCAATCCATCCGCTCTTTTATGGATGCTGTCTATTTCTGTGTTTGCCGTAGAGATTTCACTCCTTTGTCATCTCTTTTCAGTCCATATTCATTTGCAGACAACAGCCACATTAAATAACTTTGCTGCAGGTATCCCTGTATTTTTATTTATTAAGGATCCCATTCTCTTCCTGGGTCCAGCAACATTAAGGCAGTTATATGCAATTAAAATAAAACATGACATTACATTTCGTAACACTTTTCACAACACATTAAGTATGTTCCCTCAGGCCACTACTCTTGTACCACATATCTACAATACTAAATCCATATGTACATGTGTCTAGATTGTCTACAGTTCATTCTAGAACATCTCAGCTGATATGCGATTAATGTTGAACACCTCCATTGCATTTTCATGCAAAGTTTTCTCTCTGAAAGGTGAAACAAGATACATAGGAATCCATAGAGTCTGATTCCCAAAACATATGTTCCCCTTGGCCCATTAGATATGACTCAACCTGAAGGACTGGAGGTGGTGTGCGCCCTACTTCCTCTGTTCTCATCAAAATGATCGATCCTAGCACACACCGCAGAGAGTGGGTTGCCTTCTGAAATGATCATTCAATTTATGTCACCCTGGCTGATCCCATTTGATAAGAAAGCAAAGCCCCAGCATGTTCGAGACTGAGAAAGATGGTTGGGTATTGCAATTTTCTGAGGCCTTGTTTTTATTCTCACCTTTTTGACTGCATGCCAATGAGGCATTTGTAGAGAAGGAAAGATAACCTACCTATGATATTGCAGCTCCGATGTGCATTTATTGACTGCTGATGAGCCAGACGTACCATTTATCTATAGGCTCATTTTCTTCCACAATTCCACAGCTACCAGTTGCCGTTTTAAAGTGACAGTTCACATGTATAAAGGGTTCTCAGTGTTTCTCAACACCATTAAATCAAGCTCTTGTCCTCTCTCTCTAGCCAGGGCTTTATTGATTGGACCTGCAGCACCATGACCATGCCTGTCTGCAATATCATGCCATAGGGCTGAGGAAATTGTGTGTGAAAATGTGACTTTTGTTTTTGGCTCTGGTTTCATGAAAGCTGCATCCAAGCAATGTATCAGCAATATCCCTATTTGTAGATTTGTCAATCAATGTCAATAACACTGTCACAAAATAAACAGTCATCTGTCAAGTTAAAGTCAATTATAATGATTATGACGTTGTCTTCATGTCTCCCTTTCTATTCTTCCTATCTGGATTGGCAGATTTTTTATCCTCTGATTCATGAAAGGAGATGATCCCATGTATTGTGATTTATCTGCGTCCTTTTACAAATGGGGAAAGCTGACGATAGAACATCAATCATCTTAACAGAAAAGAGGCGTCGGGTGAGGAGCTCATTTATGGCGGATAAGCACATTCTGACAGACAAAATCATTTTGGGAGGATGATCCTTGTGCTGTTTTCTAGAAATGATCCCCAAATGAATTCCTTAGGTACCATCTACACCTCTCGTTGTCAGGTTGCAGAGTTGCTGTAGGCTACTTTGTGTGTTTGTTAATTACTTGATTTACTCACACGTAGAGTTCAGTTTCTGTCAACGCATTCTGAACTGTTTTTGTTTATGGAAAAGCATTCAAGTTATTTTGCCAGCCGTGGAACAGGTCTCACCTCTAGCCTTTCTAATTAGCTGACGTGGCTATTGTTATTCTGAGGAGGTTGTGCACATGTCAGAAACAACAGTCTTTGACTTAAATTGGATGTCAGGCATCCAGCGTCGGCCTTGTATGTCTGACATGTTTTAACACGTTTTTTGTGTTGGCTGGTGGACGTATTCATTTTAGTGTTTGGAAATATTATCATGAAGGTCTATGTTGTGATGCGCTGTCATACTACCTTGTGAACGGCCTCTCTTTCGACACCATCTGTCTGTCTCTCCCACAGGGGCTCAAACCCATGGACCACAACGGGCTCTCGGATCCGTATGTCAAACTGCACCTACTGCCTGGGGCCAGTAAGGTACGTACCTGTCTCATTATACCTCAATCAATCACATTTGTATGTAAAGCCCTTTTTACATCAGCCGATGCAGAAGCACGGTGGCTAGAAAAACATCCCTAGAAAGGAAGGAACCTAGGAAGAAACCTAGAGAGGAACCAGGCTCTGAGGGGTGGCCAGTCCTCTTCTGTCTGTGCAGGGTGGAGATTATAACAGAACATGGCCAAGATGTTCAAAGATGACCAGCAGGGTCAAATAATAATAATCACAGTGGTTGTAGAGTGTGCAACAGGTCAACACCTCAGGAATAAATGTCAGTTGGCTTTTCATAGCCGATCGTTCAGAGTTGGAGACAGTAGGTGCGGTAGAGAGAGAGTCAAAATCATGTTATACTCATGTTTAAGGGACACTATGGGAGTTTAGGTGTTCCTGTTTACCTCAAATGTTGTGAGATGGCGGCAGGTACCCTGGTGTTTAAGAGCATTGGGTCAGTAACCGAAAGGTCGCAGGTTTGAATCCCCGAGCCGACTAGGTGAAGAACTCTGTCTATGTCCCCTTGAGCAAGGCACTGAACCCTAATTGCTCCTGCCGTCAATAATGGCTGAACCCTGGCTCTCTACCCACTTTCCAATGGTGTCTCGGGGATTTCGATATGGGACAAATGTAAGCACCTCACCAATTATTATGGTTCATACACACCTATTATAAAATTAGGGCGATTCCAGTGTTATGGACGTTACATTTTGCATGCAAATCACAACTTTAATGTCTCACAGAATGAACCAAAAACTATAAATACAACTTTTGATGTGTGTGTCTATAGTACACCTTGTGGTAAGTGTATTTCCCCCCCAAAAAGCTGACTTCTAAATAGTTGCAGAAATAAACAGAGGTATTATGGATGTTACATTGAATGGACAAGTTTTTGGGAGGAAAATAATATGAACAAAAGTCTGAGTTTTTAAGTTTTAGGTCAAAACATGGATAGCCATTTTGAAGGAAAGGCTTTGCTGAACACAAAAACAATACTTTTGAAAAGATTTGCATTATTACTTTACAGGGGGAAAAATACCATTCTGGATGCTACACCATCCGTTACGAATGTTAGTCTGAAATACACATTCAAATCTTAAAGATTTATTGATCTGGTATCACATTTGTTGTCATTTAGTTTTTTTAAATGTCAGCAGAAGGCATAGTGCCTTGGGATTATAAAATTACAGGTAGCCTGCACCAGACCACCCTGCATACCACTGCTGGCTTGCCTCTGCAGCTAAGCAGGGTCCTTTCTGGATGGGAGACCAGGTGCTGCTGGAAGTGGTGTTGGAGGTCCAGTAGGGGGCAGTCTCCCCCCTGGTCTAAGGAGATCCCAATGCTCTGGGGCAGTGAAGGGGACATTGCCCTGTGTAGGGTGCCGTCTTTCAGATGGGATGTTAAAACGGGTGTCCTGAGTGTCTGTGGTCACTAAAGATTCCATGGCACTTATTATAAGAGTCAGAATATGGGTGTTAACCCCAGTGTCCTGGCTAAACTCTCAATCAGGCCATCACACCATCATGGCCACATTCTCAGCTTCCAATTGGCTCATTCAGATATGATACATCTGTTATGGATTTCATGGATATCATAACGCTGAACAAAGAGAATCAAGAGCAACGGTATTACACATGGTCTTTTGTTGAGATCTGTCCATGTCCAAGCCCGTCTGGGTTGTTGTTCCAGTGATATGACACCGTTCAAAATGAATGGGAAAGATAAGCACCATATCATTTCCAGATTTCCAGAACTTTTATATTTTCCGTTCACTCGAGGCGCATTTGTGATATGGACATTAGGCTACTTTTGAAAACATCTGATAAACTTTGATTTTGGTGTAATGTCCCTTTAATAATCTAAATACAGTTATGCATTAATGCATATGCTGTCATATCAGATGGTGTCATGTCTGATTATTGGAAATTAACAGACACTATCATGCCCCATTATAGAAGCTGGATGGATATGGATATATAGTTAACTGACAAAATAAAGGAAACACCAACATAAAGTGTTTTAATAGGGTGTTGGGCCACCACGAACCGCCAGAACAGCTTCAATGCGCCTTGGCATAGATTCTACAAGTGTCTGGCAGGATGCAAAACCATTCTTCCAAGATAAATTATATAATTTGGTGTTTTATTGATGGTGGTGGACTAGCCTTCTCTTGTGCCACCCTTGGTCTCCGTGGGCTAGCCTTCTCTTGTGCCAACAATCCACTTAGCAGCTGCCAATAAGGGTTTTCTAAATTAGTCAGGCTGTCCCCAACTGTTCAGACACCTTGACCTCCGAGTGGACTTTCCATCAGACTATTATTAGGTAATTGATTGGGCTTGAACGTCAAGCATATGGGCGCTGTTTCATTTGGGGGCCTGAAATTACACCACAAACATGGCAGCTGTGACTAGCCGCAGATGTTACTCACTACTTGTTAAAGGTGGCCATGAAGTGGTCCAGACAGAGAGATGTGCCGCCAGAGTATTTTCCCCAGAATAACATTTGCTTGTGTCCGAGTTTGGTCTAGCGGTAAAATGCAGCGAACTCCGGACTGTGCATGCCTGTTGAGAAAACTAAGTTAATAATTTAAATCCCTGCGTTGACCTCCTCAGCTCACAAGGTCTGCACACCTCATCAGTCTCCCCCTTACTTAATAACTATATTTGTCCCAATAAAAGGATTACATTACATACAGAGTGGAATTCACTTCCCTCTTTTATCAAAACTTGCACTTTAATATGCGACGACTCAGCACCAAATAATCATGCCAGTTAACCGATTAAACTTTGCCTCAGCAATGGTGTCCAACTCTGGTCCCAGAGACCTGTTTTGCAACATAGCAAAGTGGAGGGAGGTGCTTCTCCAATCAATAAAGTGGAGGGAGGTGTCGCATAGTAATGAAACTCTGTGGTAGGAGTTGTTCCAGAACTTTCTATAAAGAGCACAATAAAGGGAAAAAGCTATATAGCATCTTCCTGACAGGTCAACATATAAGCATTGTCTTTTTTTAAAGTGTTTACCCATTGAGATTTATTGAAATGTTGTTAAATTACATATATGGTTTCTGGTGTTTGCCTTAAGCACTTATGCATTCATGCATTGCATTTTAAATGTGTTTAAGGTGCTGTTACAGTATGGTATGTTGTGCACATTTTTATATAAGCATTTTGAGTATTGATACAAATGTACTGCATGTATGTGACAGCTGTTTGTACGTGCATGTCAGATAAAAGGTTAGGGCTGAAAAGGAAAGAGGCAGAACTCTCTATTTTAATTAAATATCCAACCTCACTCTTATCACAAAATGATTTGTGACCAGAGGCTGATGCTGCAGACATAGATATAGAACACAGAGATACTTCCCCTTGACAAGAGATGTCATGGCTTATGTATAGCCATTGAATGTGTGATTCATCACTGTGGAATTCTATTCTTACTGTTCCATCCTCCATCGACCCCAGTCAGCGCCCACACAATGGCACTACTTTGCAGATTGTAGTGATAATCAAAGCCATGTATACTAAATATGTACACTACGTATGTGCTTGTCTTACCTACCTTAGTTGAATGCACTGATTGTAATTGCTTGCTGGTGATAACTAGCTAATACGATCAGCATGCATTGATTGCTATCGGTATATTTGTTTCATTTGATGAATAGTCAAGGCACTGGTAGGCAGACAGGTTGATATATTGCTGGCTATTGTTCATGATTAAATGTGTCTCTCACATCATATGGTGATCAGTTATCTCCACAGGCTTTATTTTTCATCTGACGCTAAGGAGGTGCAAGTGTCAAGCACATCTTCGTCATGTAAATACGGGCATACTGGCATTCTCCCACCCTAACGCCAGGTTTGGCTATTTACCTGTCTAACATCAGCTCACTTGCGCTGAGGTGGGAGGGGTGGCAATATATGAGGTGTCCTTAAAAACAAGCGCAAAAGGGACAATTTCATATTTAAAACCCATTAGAAAAAGCAGGTCTCAATGGTAACTCAGTTGAAAACGGCATGGATTTTGAGAGGGTACGTGCTGCCTATTGAGCCCTGACACACAGTGCCCATGCATGGAACGAGAGATGTGCCTTTTCCCATCATGTCATTTATTTTGACTCTCAACCAAGCATAGCCTCCCCTTAATCATAAGGCTGGTTTATCAGCATCGTATTGGTGCATCTTTTTATCCTGGCCATTAGCCAAGTAAGTAGCCTATGAATAAAGGGTTTACTAAGATTACTTTGAGATATTTTGGATGTTTTTAGCCCTCTATGCCTTTTCATTATTCACAATTCACACACCTGCATACTTCATTTTGCTTGTTCATGTAGGCTATCCATCCCCATTTTCAAAGAGCGCCCCTCATCCGATTACCAAAGACATGCTCCTCCAAACTATTCAGTCCTCCTATGATGCCATATCAACTGCAGAGATATATGTTTTTCATCTGCCTCGCACAAAGGCAACAATACAAATGACAGGATGTTTATAATGGTATGTGTAAAGACATTTAGGACTACGTGTGTACCCAGTGCCATGGAACAAGAGAAGTGATTTATGATATCATGCATCTAAGCCCATCCTACAATATTTAGAAATATTGTTGTTGTTTTAAACGGATTGTTTGTTTTCCATTTCATATGATTAAAAACCAAGCGCTCCATCGGCTACCCTTTTCCCTAGGCCTAGGCTACTATAATGAAGTCTGGTTTAACAGCAATGCGTTTTTTATCCTGGCCTTGCAAAGTAGCCTATCCATAAAAGGCGTTTAAATGGTCTATTCGTCGGAGTGCCTTGAATTTAAAATATACTGCATATCCTAAAACACACACACAAATGCTTGTTCAAGTATCCACACTCTAAAACCTAAGAGTGCATCCCTTCAAAGAGCGCCTCTCATCCGGTTGCCAAAGACGTGCTCCTCCAAACGTATTTAAATTATTCAGTCCAATAATGCAGTATCAACGTTAGGCTATATTTTGGATATCAACACTACACACACAGGCTATTGAATAAACACTGGATTTTTTTTTTTTTTACTGTTGCTATTACTCGTTATTGTGGCCTATGCTATTTAATAAATGGTAGTCTCAAGTCTCAACCCACAATCAACCAGGAGGAGAATATTGCCCCCAACCGAATTGGACTTGATGACAACACAAAGGCCGTCAGTAACCTACAGAACTTGATGACAAATACCGTATTAAGCCATGGAACGAGTTGATTGGCTAGTGAGTGGCCAAACAAATGATCAGGTCTATATAATTATCAAACACATATTAGTAATAGAATGGAAACACAGACTCTTTGTTTTAAGTATTAAAATGATCCTTTAGTAATGCAATAGTAGGCAGAAGTTGGTACAGAGTACAGTATATGAAAGCTCTCCCCAGGTTCTGCACAATGTCTAAGACATCCTGTAACTCATGTAGCCTCTCCCAATCCTCCTGGCGTGGGTTTCCCTGGCAACATCATTTTAATAAATCTAACCTCCCCCTGACAGCAGCAACCATCTTATCAGCAATTAAAGCTCAGAAGTGGGTTTGACCGAAACTTGACCTTTCATCACAAGTATAAGGCCATAACAAGGTGAACGTGTCCAAGCATCTTCTAACAGGTGGCTGTTTTCTATCAGGTCTGCAGCAGTCTTGTGTTCTCAGAAAACCAGTTGTATTCTCAGAACCTCATATAGCCAGGTGGGGCCCAGACAGGAGGAGTCTGAACGTAGGCGGTTTCCACCTTCTGATGATGTCTGAAGCACAACACTCAAACAGGTGTTAATACACACACAGAGGTCTATTAGAAGAGAGCTTACAGTTTATCATAACACAATTTAATGAACACTTTTAAAGGTATGAGGTCTTGGTTTAACCCTCATCACACCTACAACTTGTTTACTCATCAAAACCCAGCCCTTTCGCACCACTGTAAGCTATTACCCTCATAATTTTGGCTATGAAAATAGCTACAATATTTCTGACACCATCCAGAACTATAGCACTATTTACCATTGCATTAGGTTTGTTAAAATAGAGTCCATCATGTCAGCCTCTAACGAACGAGACACAGCCTCCATGATAGACGAATACAACAGGGGATCTTATTGTTCAAACTTCTTTTAATGAAACCCACTGGAATTAATAATTGCTTACTTACAGTGCCTTCAGAAAGTATTCATACCCTTTGACTTATTCCACATGTTGGTGTGTTATAGCCTGAATTCAAAATGGATTAAATTGTTAAAAATTCTCACCGTCTATTTTTTTCTCACACAATACTCAGTGAATACATGTTGCTAATTAATTGACAATGAAATACAGAAATAACTCTTTTGCTTACGTGTTCACAGCCCTCAGTCAATATTTTGTAAAGGCACCTTTTGAGGCAATTATAAGGCTAAGAGTTTTGCACACCTGGATTGTACAATGTTTGCCCATTTATTATTTTTAAAATTTTCAAGTTTTTAAAAAAAGTGTATTTATTTCACCTTTATTTAACCAGGTAAGCTAGTTGAGAACAACTATTGTTGATCATTGATAGACAGCCATGTTCAAGTCTTGCCATAGATTTTCAAGACGATTTTAAGTCAAAGCTGTATTTAAGTCGCTCAGGAACATCCAATCTCGTCTCGGTAAGCAACTCCAGAGTAGATTTGGCCTTGTCAATTTAGGTTATTGTCCTGCTGAAAAATTTATTCGTCTCCCAGTGTCTGTTGGAAAGCAGACTGAACTAGGTATTCCTCTAGGATTATGTCTTTGTTTATCACTGTATTTTGTTTATTTGTATTCTAAAAAAAACTCACTCGTCCTTGCCGATGACAAGCATACCCATAACATGATGCAGCCACCATCATACTTCATAATATGAAGAGTGGTACTCAATGATGTGTTGTTGGATTTGCCCCAAACATACACATTTTGTTCTGTATACAAATAGTTATTTTCTTTGCAGTATTACTTAAGTGCCTTTTTTGCAAAAAGGATGGATGATTTGGGATATTTTTTTCTGTACAGGCTTCCTTCTATTCACTGTAATTTAAGTTAGTATTGTGTAGGAACTACAATGTTGTTTTTCCATAGTCTGTTTTCTCATATGAAAGTTATTAAACTCTGTAACTGCCTCAAGGTGTAATTCCTGAGCAGTTTCCTTCCTCTCCGGCAAGGAGGACGCCTGTATCTTTGTAGTGACTTGGTGTATTGATACACCATCCACAACCTAGTTAGTAACCACCATGCTCAAAGGGATGTTCAGTGTCAGCTTTTTAATTTTTAAATATCTACCAATTGGTGCCATTTGTGAGGCATTGAAAATCCTCCCTGGTCTTTATGGTTGAATCTGTGCTTGAAATTCCCTATTTGATTAAAAAAACTTTACAAATAATTGTATTTGTGGGCTACAGAGATGGGATAGTCATTCAAAAATCATGTTAAACACTATTACTGAACACAGAATATATTCTTTCTGAAGGCACTCTATTAATTTGTAGATATGCCTATTGTTTAGTTTAATTGCAATCTGGCATTTGTATTCTAGGTCTTAGAAATGCACAGTTTTGTCCTTATGTGTCGCTACTGTTGGATTCTGGTGTTGACAAAATCACCCGAGAATCGAGAACGTGTCCTCTGTTCTCTGGTGATTTCGTCACCATCGTGCACAGGGACGTTGTTCACACCTCTTGGTTAATCTGAAAAGAGACTGATATAGATGAATTGAGACGAGAATCATTTCAATCTCCAGATTACATCTGATTTACAGATTAGAGCCTGATGGGGAGATGGTTGAGGAGCATACATAGTTGGAAGGGTGGGACTTGGGGATTTAACCATCTCTGTAGTCGTATGTTATGTGTTAGAGCACGGAGCTCTGCACAGAAGACATGAGGTCTGGAACCGGATAACGACTACTGTTGTGCCTTATGTGTCATGGTCAGCCTATGATGGAGTGGAGGGCAAAGGGCAATACCTAATCCAAATCTTTATTTCGATCTCTTTCCTGCTCTCTCTCTATCTATCTATCTGTCTCGCTCAGGCCAATAAACTTCGCACCAAGACCCTGCGCAACACCCTCAACCCTGTCTGGAGTGAGACCCTGACCTACTACGGCATCACCGATGAGGATATGGTCCGCAAAACACTTAGGTAACCTCCTCCCTCCTCCCTCCTTCACCTACAAAACACTCAGGTAACCTCCTCCCTCCTTCACCTACAAAACACTCAGGTAACCTCCTCCCTCCTTCACCTACAAAACACTCAGGTAACCTCCTCCCTCCTTCACCTACAAAACACTCAGGTAACCTCCTCCCTCCTTCACCTACAAAACACTCAGGTAACCTTCTCCCTCCTTCACCTACAAAACACTCAGGTAACCTCCTCCCTCCTTCACCTACAAAACACTCAGGTAACCTTCTCCCTCCTTCACCTACAAAACACTCAGGTAACCTTCTCCCTCCTTCACCTACAAAACACTCAGGTAACCTCCTCCCTCCTTCACCTACAAAACACTCAGGTAACCTTCTCCCTCCTTCACCTACAAAACACTCAGGTAACCTTCTCCCTCCTTCACCTACAAAACACTCAGGTAACCTCCTCCCTCCTTCACCTACAAAACACTCAGGTAACCTTCTCCCTCCTTCACCTACAAAACACTCAGGTAACCTTCTCCCTCCTTCACCTACAAAACACTCAGGTAACCTTCTCCCTCCTTCACCTACAAAACACTCAGGTAACCTTCTCCCTCCTTCACCTACAAAACACTCAGGTAACCTCCTCCCTCCTTCACCTACAAAACACTCAGGTAACCTCCTCCCTCCTTCACCTACAAAACACTAAGTTAACCTCCTTCCTCCTTCACCTACAAAACACTCAGGTAATCTCCTCCCTCCTTCACCTACAAAACACTCAGGTAACCTTCTCCCTCCTTCACCAACTGGAGGTGTTCTCGAAAGAGGAGCGTGTAATGGCATTACAGGCTATTGACTTTGTAATAGCAATGCTAATAGTGCTATGCTAGCAGTGGTACACAGTAGTAGTACACAGTTCAATGGCAGGCTAATAGAAGTATTGCAACATAGACTAGCAGTTATAGCAGTAAGGAATTAGAAGGGCTATAGTCCAAGTCGGTATGAGATAGAACGTTGAGGCCCTGCCTGCCTTTGGGGAATACACCCTAGGTTACCCCGTTGGCTCACAGCAAAAATAAATAACAAAAATGCAATTTTCTTGTCTGTCTGTTTTAGTCAATTTACAAAACTACATTTAAGATGTCTAAAGATTACTTTTCAACATTGCCTGCTCCCGAGAGTTCTCACTACACTAAAGATGTAAAGGTCAGGTGACCTGGTCAGCTGGGGGTTCCAGAAGCAGAGGTGTGAAATGTTGGAGGGCAGAGTGGCTGAAAACAATTGAGAGCCCACCCCCCAGTGCCTCTGCTCTCAGCAGAGTAATATAGTCAGAGTTAAGAGCCTAGAGTTGGGTGACTAGAGTTAGAGGGTTTTGTACAAAACGCCTAACCCCTAGCCTGCTTATCTTGGCATTCAATCAAATTGTTGCGAGTCATTTCAGGGGTGCAAGCTGATGAATTGAATCCGATTTAGATTGACACCAAGGCCAAGATCGTGACGAGGTCACAGTTATCTAAGCCTATAAACAAAAGGAATCAGAAAAGTCCAATATTGCAGGTCTTAAAGTAACTTTCCAGTGTTTACAGATTTCTATGAAATATGACTTAGAATGACTTACAATATTAATGAAATAGTTTTCCTTTCAAAAAATGGTATTTAAGTATGTTAAAATGCAGCTTCTGTGTTGGAATACTGTGGGTGTTTACTGGTCATTAAAAATATTAATGCAAGTTGACTGCTGATTGGCCTGCTCATCTTCCTCTAGGCCACTGATTGGCCAGCTCATCCACCTCAGGAGTATGACATCAAGTCTGTAAGGAAATAGCAACATTTTTTAAACAGTCTGTTTGAGATGCAAGTTTGAAGTTTGGCTTTTTAGGTGATATTTCTCCAATTTATGCTTTGGCCACAAATACAGGTATAGGATGAGTCAACAACATTATTTGGGTATGGGTTAACAGAATACAAACTTTTAAAAGAGAGATTTTCACAGGACATTTACTAGGTGTAAGCCCTTAGATCACAGTATCTACTAAGCTAACATATGGAATTGTTTTAAGATGGTCATACATTTATACATTTGATTTTGTATTTTAGGACCCTTGTAGGTAAAAATAAATATAGATATATATTTGATGAAATATTGAATTTAGCCTTTACTGCTATAGCCCATAGCAACACACCAAATAACACATATTTACATAGCAAAGCAGACATCCAAAAAATGTATCATAAGGATTAGTGTCTGTCTTATATTTGGAGAATTATTTTTTTTTACCCATGTTTGGTCATTTTACTTGTGGCACGTTGTTATATTTTTACAGCCCGGTAACGGGTTACCTTCAGACGACTCCTCTGTGTGCTTCATAAAGATAAAACAACTGACACCTTTGTATTCGTGAGAGTCTCCCCTTTCAATAGTGGCGACTTATTCATTGTTAGCTCAAACGGTTCGGTCTGGACAGACGGTTTTGTGAGAAGCCCTCCTCGAAATTAGGACATCCACGGCAGAGCGTTCAAACGACAGCCTTAAGGCTTGTGGAATACCGTAGACCAAAACAAACAAAACTGTCGTGTTGGTGAGTCATCTTTCGATGGTGGTGACGGATCCTCTCGTGTAGAAAAACAAAGCTTTCACAAGAACCATGTTATGGTCTCGGCTTTATATCGGCGGAAAAGGGGTAATGAGCTGCAGTCACTGCAAGAAACGGTACATCGCATTAACACACAGAGAGCTATTCTATATTCAAAATGACGTCTCCATGTGGCGTGTCAATCAACTTTAGGATGTTTTTATCTGTTTTGCACTCTCCTTTTAATCTGCATCTAATAGTGTCATGGGTGGGATCGCAAGCATAATGATGTCTCGAGTCAATGACAGAGAGACACTTGTTCCTCAACAGAGTGCGGATCTTCCTTCCTTCTCTGCATCTCAGTCACATTGTTTATCCTGTTAATGGGGCTTTAATTGTGTTGCTGAGCGCTCTGCAATATCGTAAAGTTTAGGATTTGTTACCCGTGACTTTCCAAGCATTGCCTCTAAAACCATTTGTGCAATGGCGTAGTGTTTCCAATTCCAGGAGCTAGTTCTTTTGGTGTGGGCTGACAAGTTCCTTGTGTGTGTCAGCGGATTTAATGAGTTAGTACTGTTGCCTTCAGTGTATTATTGGTTTAGTGGGCACCACAATGACCCAGAGGAGTTAATTATGTAAGAGATAATCAACAAGGAGCTGTAAGAATTAACTTCAAAGTCATTGAATTATACTGTGCATTATAACAAAATAATGCACACTCTAGAATACCCTTTAAGCCATCAGAATTGAGTATTCAACAATGCCATGGTATAACTATCAATAATGACAATTTCCTTTTTTTACGGAGGTGTCTTCAAGCCTCCTTTGTTTGAGCTGTGTTAACATATGTACTCTACTCTGGTACCAGGTCTGTATGTGCTTTAGCTAACTTTTCTCTTCTCACTATCATTTTTAAAGACATGCTCCAGAACTTTGGCGGCTAGTAAGTATTTTTCAAACCTCTCGCTTTGGGCTGGATGTGTCAATGGCCTACCACTTCACGGATGAGCCGTTGTTGCTCCTAGAGGTTTCTATTTCGCAAGAACAGCACTTACAGTTGACCGTGGCAGCTCTAGCAGTGCAGAAATTTGACAAACTGACTTGACGGTGCCACGTTGAAAGTCACTGTGCTCTTCAGTAAGGCTTTTCTACTGTCAATGTTTGTCTATGGAGATTGCATGGCGGTGTGCTCGATTTTATACACCTGTCAGCAACGGGTGTGGTTGAAATAGGCTAATCTACTAATTTGAAGCGGTGTCCACATACTCTTGTATCAGCACATACACTGCCCTCCTGAATTATTGGCACCCTGGGTAGATATGAACAAAAAAGGCTGTGAAAGAATGTCATTGTTGTTCATCAGCTTGATCTTACACTCAAAATATCATGAATCTAACCTTTTAATTTAGATAAATAAAATTGTCATTAATAAAGAATTGATGGCCCATATTCAACTCTCTCCACTAACCTTTCTGTTGCGCTGTGATTAGAGAATTGACTTGTTAGCCGTCGGACGGTCTGCTTGCCACAGCCAGCTCCATGCAGAGATGGCCCATATTCAACTCTCTCCACTAACCTTTCTGTTGCGCTGTGATTAGAGAATTGACTTGTTAGCCGTCGGACGGTCTGCTTGCCACAGCCAGCTCCATGCAGAGATGGCCCATATTCAACTCTCTCCACTAACCTTTCTGTTGCGCTGTGATTAGAGAATTGACTTGTTAGCCGTCGGACGGTCTGCTTGCCACAGCCAGCTCCATGCAGAGATGGCCCATATTCAACTCTCTCCACTAACCTTTCTGTTGCGCTGTGATTAGAGAATTGACTTGTTAGCCGTCGGACGGTCTGCTTGCCACAGCCAGCTCCATGCAGAGATGGCCCATATTCAACTCTCTCCACTAACCTTTCTGTTGCGCTGTGATTAGAGAATTGACTTGTAGCCGTCGGACAGTCTGCTTGCCACAGCCAGCTCCATGCAGAGATGGCCCATATTCAACTCTCTCCACTAACCTTTCTGTTGCGCTGTGATTAGAGAATTGACTTGTAGCCGTCGGACGGTCTGCTTGCCACAGCCAGCTCCATGCAGAGATGGCCCATATTCAACTCTCTCCACTAACCTTTCTGTTACGCTGTGATTTGAGAATTGACTTGTAGCCGTCGGACGGTCTGCTTGCCACAGCCAGCTCCATGCAGAGATGGCCCATATTCAACTCTCTCCACTAACCTTTCTGTTGCGCTGTGATTAGAGAATTGACTTGTTAGCCGCCGGACGGTCTGCTTGCCACAGCTAGCTCCATGCAGAGATGGCCCATATTCAACTCTCTCCACTAACCTTTCTGTTGCGCTGTGATTAGAGAATTGACTTGTAGCCGTCGGATGGTCTGCTTGCCACAGCCAGCTCCATGCAGAGATGGCCCATATTCAACTCTCTCCACTAACCTTTCTGTTGCGCTGTGATTAGAGAATTGACTTCTTAGCCGTCGGACGGTCTGCTTGCCACAGCCAGCTCCATGCAGAGATGGCCCATATTCAACTCTCTCCACTAACCTTTCTGTTGCGCTGTGATTAGAGAATTGACTTGTTAGCTGTCGGACGGTCTGCTTGCCACAGCCAGCTCCATGCAGAGATGGCCCATATTCAACTCTCTCCACTAACCTTTCTGTTACGCTGTGATTTGAGAATTGACTTGTTAGCCGTCGGACGGTCTGCTTGCCACAGCCAGCTCCATGCAGAGATGGCCCATATTCAACTCTCTCCACTAACCTTTCTGTTGCGCTGTGATTAGAGAATTGACTTGTTAGCCGTCGGACGGTCTGCTTGCCACAGCCAGCTCCATGCAGAGATGGCCCATATTCAACTCTCTTCACTAACCTTTCTGTTGCGCTGTGATTAGAGAATTGACTTGTAGCCGCCGGACGGTCTGCTTGCCACAGCCAGCTCCATGCAGAGATGGCCCATATTCAACTCTCTCCACTAACCTTCAGGAGTTACAGATGTAAACTAAATAAAGCACAAACCAAAACTGGCTGAAATACTGTCCCATACAAAACTAACAAATGGAGGCAGACAAAATAGCTTCTTCTTTGTGTGTGTGTGTGTAACTAACACTGAGTGTACAAAACATTAAGAGCACCTTCCAAGTATTGAGTTTCTTTGAGACCCTAATTTACCTTTATTTCAACAGGGAAGTCGTATGGAAACTAAAGTCTCTTTTACAAATGATCCCTGCCCAATACAAAAACAAGCACACAATAGGCAAGCACAGACAAACATAAATATACACGAAAAAAATACACATTAAGGTACAAAACACATTCAAATAAAAGAAACACATTCTTTAATTTAAAAAAGCCTCTGTTATCTGTATGAGGGGACACCAAAGCGTCCAATTGAAATGTCCTCTGAAGATAATTCCAAACATAGACACCAAAGCATCCAATTGAAATGTCCTCTGAAGATAATTCCAAACATAGACACCAAAGCATCCAATTGAAATGTCCTCTGTAGATAATTCCAAACATAGACACCAAAGCGTCCAATTGAAATGTCCTCTGAAGATCCAAACACCCAAGAAGTCTCCAGTCTCCTGTGACCGGCTTTAATAACTTGTCATTTTAAATCTTAACTGGGAAGTTAGGTAAGTCGGAAGCTTGTGGAGCAGGGCTTTGTAAACAAAAAGAGCATAATGAGGATCTACGTGTCTTCAAAGAGGTCCAGCCAACCGTTTGGTAAAGAATGCAGTGATGTGTAATACATCTGTCTCTTGTGATAAAACAATGGGCGCTGTGATAAACGGCATCCAGGGTTTTAAGAGTAGTGGCAGCTGCACTTTGATAAATAGTATCACCATAATCAAGAACAGGTCAAAAGGTTGACAGCACAATCTGCTTCCTGCTGACTAGAGAGTCTAGATCTGTTTCTGGAAAAAAAAAATATTTATCTTTAAATCTTAACTTCCTAAAAAGCTCATTCGAATGTTTTTTTTAACATTAAATTATTGTCAATAAAAAATACCAAGGTATTTGTATGCAATAACTTGTTTGATTATAGAACCATCCGATGAGTGAAGATTTAATCCATCTGAGAAAATCTTACGAGAACTTTGAAAACAACATGTATTTAGTTTTCCCTGTATTATCTGTCACTAAAATAATCATAAAACCAAGAGCAGATGTCAGAGCCCAGGCCAAATCGAGGAAAACTTGTTCAATTAAATATCATGATCAACAGTGTCAAATGCTTTTGACATGTCCACAAACAAGGCAGCACAATTAAGACGATAATTATCAAGATCAAAACTATCCACGTCTTATGGAGTTTCTTGATAACAATGTCAGATTTAAGATGTGGGTTACTGAGCCAGCAATGAGGGGGGCAGCATACTTGAGCAGACCCGGCACCAATTGGCCAGCTCCTGTGGATTTCCTGGTATCTATAGCAAGTAAGGTATCAAGGATGTATTTTTCTGTGAACTGCCAAAATGCTAAAACTGAACTACCATTTTCGGAGTCAATCAGCGTTTAGCCCACTTTTGGATAGTAGGGTTAGACACTCACTAAAAAAAAATAGCACGTTTTAAATAAAGTCATGTTTAAATGCATCAATGACAGAATTGTTGTCCGTAATGGGACCATAGTCTTAATGAATTTGCTTGGGGCAGAGAGGAGGAAGTGCAACCCTTCAGAGATTTGACAGTTTTCCAGAATTTTGGAGGGATTCACTTACAGTCAGAAAGAGTGGTTACATAATAATTAAGATGTATGCCTTTTTTTTATCAGACAAAAAAAATGTCTCCACTGAGAGAGCAGAACCTACATCTCAAGCAAAAAACATCATCAGCATCGCACTCACCAGCTTTCATTGTTTATGTGACATGGACATGCTCCAACTGATACCATTGCGTGAAGACGCACACCACGTAAGCACTAGCTGACAATATTTGTTTTTTTTTGCTGCAGTCATATCGACACTTATATTCATTATAATGCCGTTATTGCTTCTGTGCTGATTTTCCTTATTTAACAATAACACTTGGTTGGTGCTTGTAATGATTTTAAGGCCACTGATCAGAGTGAGAATTACACCGTGACATTTAGGGGAGGTTCTCTATTGGATGCATTTAGGGGGTTCTCTATTGGATGCATTTAGGGGGTTCTCTATTGGATGCATTTAGGGGGGTTCTCTATTGGGTGCATTTAGGGGGTTCTCTATTGGGTGCATTTAGGGGGGGTTCTCTATTGGATGCATTTAGGGGGGTTCTCTATTGGATGCATTTAGGGGGGTTCTCTATTGGGTGCATTTAGGGGGGTTCTCTATTGGATGCATTTAGGGGGGTTCTCTATTGGATGCATTTAGGGGGTTCTCTATTGGGTGCATTTAGGGGGGTTCTCTATTGGATGCATGCATGAAATGTTTTATGTGCCTTATATGGGCCAGCTGATTGTCAAACAAACACTTCAAAACATAGGCTACCTGTGCATGTTCGTCCACTCCAAAATAGTGTAATGCATGTAGCCTACACTAGCGCCATTTGATGAATGGTAACAGACATCTGTTTACAAAACACCACAAAGTGTTCCTAATTACATTTGGTGATTGCCACTGATTAGGTCTACATTCATTTATGATCTTGCTGACAAATGGATGTAGCATGACATTTCGGGACACCTGAAATGGGTCTGAAACTGTCCCAGGGAAAATTGGATTGTCAGCCTAAAACGTGGTCGATTTATTAGACGAGGCTACAATGTGTAGGCCCAGTACCATGAACTTCAAATAGGCCAGTAGCCAGTGATGTAGTGGTAAAAATATTGGTGGGTAAAATCGGATTGTCGGTCGCGGTGAAAAAAAGTAACACTCCCAATACTTTCAATGCATGTTTTGGAAAAAGGTGGCTAAACTGCATTTACTTGGGTTTTACCCTTCACGAGGCCAACACCACTACAGGTACCCTCTCAGCCTCGGCAATTTTGCACACATGAACACACGCAGAACAGGTAGCCTACATTCAATATAATGCACGAGTTGAATCAGTTATTTATTTGTTGAATGCTTGGAGTCTTCACAGATTGTGTGACAGAAAACTGCGTTTCTTTCCCTACATTGATGACATTTATGACAGTGTTATTTGTAATTATTAAGCATTTAACAATTACATTAGAATATTGAAAATAAACCCTGTACCATTCCTGGATCTTGGAGAGCTCGGAAAATGTGCTGTAAGTGTTGCTATGCCTACGTAATATTTCATGGTGTTTCACCGTGAAAACAGTTCTCATGGGCACACAAATCCAAAAGAATGTAGGCCTATGCCATTGCAAAATGTAATGCTTCTAACCAAAAGAGTCAACTATAGGCCTACTGGCATTATGTTAGATAGATTGGATGCGAATTTGGTGTCCAGCTGTAGGCCAGTTGTCTAGTGATATTGGCGACCATCATCAGCTGATCCAGACAGCACAGACAGCACAGAGAACACCAATACCCATGCGCACCTGAAGAACAAAGCAATGAGCACTCTAAACAGCTGACTGACAATATCAAAACGAAATTCAGCACTACTGAGTAGACAGCACCATGAACAGGGAGATGGCTTGTGCAACCACATATAAATAAATGGTTTAAACCATGACAGGGAGGTGGGGGTGGTCATTTCATTTGGAAGCTTTTATTTTCATATTTACCACTGTAAAACATATTTACAACTGCATTTTACACAAATAGGAGAATTGTTATTTAGGGACCGCCTGGGTACAGACATTATCTGAATGTCAGCACAAGTGGACAGTTATAGTGTTTTGGGAACCGATCTCTTGTCATAGCCCCATAAATAAAATAAAATGTTATCGTTCACACACACATTCAGAAGTTGTTATTGCTTGTGTTCCTAGCTCCAACAGTGTAGTAGTATCTAACAATGCACAACAATACAGACAAATCTCAAAGTAAAGAAATGGAATTAAGAAATATGTAAATATTAGGAGTAGCAATGTCAGAGTGGCATTGACTAGAATACTGTAGAATACGGTATATACATATGAAATGAGTAAACCAGTATGTAAACATGATTAAAATGACTAGTGTTTCATTATTAAAGTGACCAGTGATTCCATGTCTATGTACTGTACATAGGGCTACAGCCTCTAAAGTTCAGGGCAGGGTACTGGGTGGAGGCCGGCTAGTTTAACAGTCTGATGGCCTTAGAAGCTGTTTTTTTGGTCCCAGCTTTGATGCACCTTTAATGACCTCACCTTCTGGTTGATAGTGGGGTGAACAGGCCGTGGCTCAGGTGATTGATGTCCTTGATGATCTTTATGGCCTTTCTGTGACATCGGGTGCTGTAGATGTCATTGAGGGCAGGCATTGTGCCCCTGGAGTTAAGATGGGCAAACCGCACCACCCTCTGGAGAGCCCTGCGTTTGTGGGTGGTGCGGTTGCCATACTACGAGGGGATACAGCCCAACAGGATGCTCTAAATTGTGCATCTGTAGAAGTGTGTGACTGTCTTAGGGGCCAAGCCAACTTTCTTCAGCCTCCTGAGGTTAAAGAGGCGCTGTTGCGTCTTCTTCACCACACTGTCTGTGTGGGGTGACCATTTTTGATTGTCAGTGATGTGTACACAAAGGAACTTGAAGTTTATCACCTTCTCCATTGCGGCCCGTCGATGTGGGTGGGAGAGTGCTCCCTCTGCTGTCTCCTGAAATCCATGATCAGCTCTTTTGTTTTGTTGACGTTGAGGCAGACGTTATTTTCCTGCCACCACTCCGACTGGGCCCGCACCACTTCCCTGTAGGCTGTCTCTTAATTTTTGGTAATCAAGCCTACTACTGTTGTGTCATCTGCAAACTTGATGATTGAGTTGGAGGCGTGCGTGGCCATGCAGTCATGGGTGAACAGGGAGTACAGGAGGGGGCTGAGCATGCACCCTTGTGGGGCCCCTGTGTTGAGAATCAGCATAGTGGAGATGTTGTCAGGAAGTCCAGGACCCAGTTGCACAAGTCTGGGTTCAGACCCAGGGCCCCAAGCTTAATGATGAGCTTGGAAGGTACTATGGTGTTGAAAGCTGAGCTGTCGTCAGTGTACCTATGATGAAAATTACAGGCCTCTCATCTTTTTAAGTATGAGAACTTGCGCAATTGGTGGCTGACTAAATACTTTTTTGCCCCACTGTAGATGATACAGTCTTATACTCAGCTGGCCCCTCCCCGGATTTTGTGTTAAACGCTCTACAACAAAGCTTTCTTAGTGTCTTAAAAACTTTCTCTGCCCTTAACCTTGTTCTGAATACCTCCAAAACAAAGGCCATGTGGTTTGGTAAGAAGAATGCCTCTCTCCCCACCAGTGTGATTACTACCTCTGAGGGTTTAGAGCTTGAGGTAGTCACCTCTTACAAGTACTTGGGAGTATGGCTAGATGGTATACTGTCCTTCTCTCAGCACATATCAAAGCTGCAGGCTAAAGTTAAATCTAGACTTGGTTTCCTCAATCGTAATTGCTCCTCTTTCACCCCAGCTGCCAAACTAGCCCTGATTCAGATGACCATCCTATCCATGCTAGATTATGGAGAAGTAATTTATAGATCGGCAGGTAAGGGTGCTCTTGAGCGGCTAGATGTTCTTTACCATTCGGCCATCAGATTTTCCAACAATGCTCCTTTTAGGACACATCTCTGCACTCTATACTCCTCTGTAAACTGGTTATCTCTGTATACCTGTCGCAAGATCTACTGGTTGATGCTATTTTATAAAACCCTCTTAGGCCTCACTTCCCCCTCTCTGAGATATTTACTGAACCCCTCATCCTCCACATACAACACTTGTTCTGCCAGTCACATTCAGTTAAAGGTCCCCAATGCTCACACATCCCCAGGTCACTCGTCTCTTCAGTTCGCTGCAGCTAGCAACTGAACAGTTGCATATCGCGGGGACTATTCGATGCTATTGCAGTCCGCCACAGGATGTTTTTGTGCTGGTCGAGGGCAGTCAGGTCTGGAGTGAACCAAGGGCTATATCTGTTCTTAGTTCTGCATTTTTTGAACGGAGCATGCTTATCTAAGATGGTGAGGAAGTTACTTTTAAAGAATGACCAGGCATCCTCAACTGACGGGATGAGGTCAATATCCTTCCAGGATACCTGTGCCAGGTCGATTAGAAAGGCCTGCTCGCATAAGTGTTTTAGGGAGCGTTTGACAGTGATGAGGGGTGGTCGTTTGACCGCGGACCCATAGCGGATGCAGGCAATGAGGCAGTGATTGCTGAGATCCTGATTGAAGACAGCAGAGGTGTATTTGGAGGGCAAGTTGGTCAGGATAATGTCAATTAGGGTGCCCATGTTTATGGATTTAGGGTTGTACCTGGTGGGTTCCTTGATGATTTGTGTGAGATTGATAGCATCTAGCTTAGATTGTAGGACTGCTGGTTTAGGTCACCTAACAGAACAAACTCTGAAGCTAGATGGGGGGCGATCAATTCACAGATGATGTCCAGGGCACAGCTGGGAGCTGAGGGGGGTCGGTAGCAGGTGGCAACAGTGAGAGACTTATTACCTGAGAGATACATTTTTAAAATTTGAAGTTCGAACTGTTTGGGCATAGACCTGGAAAGTATGACAGAACTTTGCAGGCTATCTCTGCAGTAGATTGCAACTCCTCCCCCTTTCGCAGTTCTATCTTTACAGAAAGTGTTCTTGTTGGTATGGAAATCTCAGAATTTTTGGTGGCCTTCCTAAGCCAGGATTCAGACACGGCAAGGACATCAGGGTTGGCAGAGTGTGCTAAAGCAGTGAGTAAAACAAACTTAGGGAGGAGGCTTCTGATGTTGACATGCATGAAACCAAGGCTTTTTCGATCACAGAAATCAACAAATGAGGGTGCCTGAGGACATGCAGGGCCTGGGCTTACCTCCACATCACCCGAGGAACAGAGGAGGAGTAGGATGAGGGTGCGGCTAAAGACTATCAAAACTGGTCGCCTAGAGCGTTGGGAACAAGGAATAAAAGGAGCAGATTCATGGTAGAATATATCCAGGGCATAATGTGCAGACAGGGGTATGGTGGGGTGCGGGTACAGCGGAGGTAGGCCCAGGCACTGGGTGATGATAAGAGAGGTTGTATCTCTGGACATGCTGGTCATAATGGGTGAGGTCACCGCATGTGTGGGAGGTGGGACAAAGGAGGTATCAGAGGTGTGAGGAGTGGAACTAGGGGCTCCATTGTAAACTAAAACAATGATAACTAACCTGAACAACTGTATACAAGGCATATTGATATTACCAGTTACCAGTACTCCGGTATTTTTCATACTTTTTTAACTCTGCATTGTTAGGGAAGGGCTCGTAAGCATTTCACTGCAAAGTCTGCCTGTTGTATTCGGCACATTTGACAAGTAAAATTAGATTTGATTTCACATCTGGACGTTTTTTGTCTTTTAGGAACATACTGTACTCTGTAGAAGAAGAAAAAAAGTATGTTGACGTGCCTTCAAATTTGTGGATTTGGATATTTCAGCCACACCTGTTGCTGACAGGTGTATAAAATTGAGCACATAGCCATACAATCTCCATAGAGAAACATTGACAGTAGGAATGCCTGTACGTCACTGAGCTCAGTGACGTTCAATGTGACACCGTCATAGGATGCCACCTTTCCAACA
Organism: Oncorhynchus masou masou; assembly: GCF_036934945.1. NCBI lineage: Eukaryota > Metazoa > Chordata > Actinopteri > Salmoniformes > Salmonidae > Oncorhynchus > Oncorhynchus masou. Next base: position 57,475,055 of record NC_088222.1, read on the forward strand.
AGTCAGTTTTGTCCAATTTCTGCCCTGTTAGAGCTGCCCCGGTCAACTGTAAGTGCTGTTATTGTGAAATGGAAACGTCTAGGAGAAACAACGTCTCAGCCGAGAAAGTGGTAGGCCACACAAGCTCACAGAAAAGGGACACTGATGTGCGTAGCATCACTCCCGAGTTCCCCTGGAAACAATGTCAGCACAATAACTGTTCCTCTGGAGGACTGGAAACTAATCTGGGTTTGGCGGATCCATACAGAAATGGTTTGTCGAGATTGCTGTGGAAGAACTTGACTGGCCTACATAGACACCTGACCTCAACTCCATCGAACACCTTTGGGATGATTTGGAACGCCTACTGCGTTTTTATTGAAAATTAAATGCATTAATATCTAATTTACGTACAGTGGGGTAAAAAAGTATTTAGTCAGCCACCAATTGTGCAAGTTCTCCCACTTAAAAAGATGAGGCCTGTAATTTTCATCATAGGTACACTTCAACTATGACAGACAAAATTAGAAAAAAAATCCAGAAAATCGCATTGTAGGATTTTTTTATGAATTTATTTGCAAATTATGGTGGAAAATAAGTATTTGGTCAATAACAAAAGTGTATCTCAATACTTTGTTGTATACCCTTTGTTGGCAATGACAGAGGTCAAATGTTGTCTGTAAGTCTTCACAAGGTAATGGTCCAAATTGAAGTCCCTCTACCTTCTCTAAAAAACAAAGGGATATTATTTCAGGTTCGGGGTGTTCTAAATATCCTTGGAAAGGGGCATTCAAGCATACAGCATTGAGCACGTAAACTATTAACTGGTAGCAATGGAACCCATTTCATCTGAAGGGTTCCCATTGAAACCACCTTCAAATGATTTCAGTTACTCCAACAACCATAATGAAAATATACTAAATTAACCATACCAGCTATACCAGCGTGTTTCACTGGAGCTGGGTAAGTGGAGGTAATCAGCAGCCCATCACCTGAGAGCATAGGAACATACTGTACTCAGTCATAACACATGGGAGAGATGAGGCAAAGGACCTGCTCCTTATAAACATTATGAGACGCTGAGATAATCGTATAGGCTCTGCACTAAGGCTTCCTTAGCCACACACTGCATTAGCCTCAGCCTAATTTGACAGCTTCCCTGTCATCCACCATCACTCCTCTCCCTCTCTCTTCAAAAGGGCCAAGAGGAGTGATTATTCAGTATTGGACATAGTTAGTGTTCTAGTGTTAGGTTCTAAATGAACCTATTAAAACTCACGGACACTTAATAAAGCTCAAACCAAGTTTATTCACCCATTGGGTCGATACAGCTGCATGAGACAAACATATTCACACAAGCACTGATATTTAACCCTTTCTCCTATGCTGAGTCTACTATACATCTGATCAGCCAATGCATCTCTGTTGCTAGACAGAACCTTAGCGATATCTGTTCTTCCTCACTTCATCTGACCTGATCTCTACCCCAAAGTGCTCACTCCTCCCCAACTCACGGCTGTCATGTTGACTTGTACATGACCGTGTCTCTTCTCCTCCCAAAGGATCCCTGATGGCAATAACATATCTGGACAGAATGTAAACGTTATACATTCCCCTCTCTCCCTCAGTAATAATAAAATATTATTTCATATTCTCAGAACCCAACACTAGAAATCACATATTTATTTTTTTGAATATGTATTGAAGTCAAATTAAACACTTGTATTGTGGATCATCCGTGAAGAGATGTGTGTTTGTGTTTCTCCCCTTTATCCTTCCCAGGAGTCAATCAAATCTGTATACGGCTCTTAAACACACTACAACGTGTGTCCCAAATGCCACCCCTTTATAATGTAGACTCTGTAATTATCTGCTGTTCACTAGTCCCAGGCAGCGGATTGGAGCACTGACCCTCAATGCCTCCAACGATTCACTCTTTGTTTGGGTTAATTTATATATTAATTGTCTCACTACGAGAAGCTTACCCTAGTTTTATGCAATGATAGACAGATGTGTACACAAGGAGTGATGGCTTGGTTTCAAGGCTCTGTTGAGCAGGGATTTGTCTTCAACAAACCCAAGACAACCCATTCAGGTCCATGGTTTACTCAGTTGAGATAGACATTCAATGGGTTCATTTTTGGTAGAGGGGATTGTTGCTCAAATCAGTTGTAGGATGTCCTCAAGCAGTGAAGTTGAGCAAGATATCCATTAAATGTCATGCTTACAACATATGCCTTTTGGATTCTTAGTAGTAGGAGATGGTATCACATTTTTATACCGTCAGACTTGGGATTCGAACCTGTTGCCCTCTTGAACTCCTGCGACCCAGTTGCACATCTGTCTCTAATCTAAGCCACCTGCCATCCATTGTAGGACATAGTTGTATATTCTACTTAGCCCATTTTGACCCGATTTTATCCTGATTGCTCTGTGAAACATAAGCTTTCACCAATCATATCAAACAAAATGCGTTCCCACTCACTGACCTCTGCGTAATTGGTTAATTTGAGCTATTTGATAGACTCACATCTTCCAAAGACCTAATTTTCACTCTGTGTTTACGAACGTGTGACATGCGTATGAAAAGAGGTGCGGGGAAGCTTAGAACATTGAAGTGAGCACGCTGAGGCATGACTACTATTTAAATGAATGTCCTTTTTCTTTTTGGACATTTATTCTTGGAGCAGAGAATCGTCCCACAATTGCTGACGGAGCACCAAACAGAGACGTCGCTGCGTTCAGTGTATTTCAAACCACTGCAAAGAGAGCAACCCCCCACAAACATACAGTGCCGTGAAAAAGTATTTGTTCCTTTTCAGATTTTCTCTATTTCTCTATTTTGAGATCTTCAACCAAACCCTAATATTAGATCAAGGCAACCTGAGTTTACAAATAACAAAAAAAAGGACAATTATTTATTTAAATATCAAAATTATGCAACACCCAATTCTAACTGGTTGTGCCACCTTTAGCTGCAATGACTGCAACCAAATTCTTCCTGTAGTTGTTGATCAGTCTCTCACATCGCTGTGGAGGAATTTTGGCCCACTCTTGCATGCAGAGTTACTTTTACTGGGTTTTCAAGCATTTATTTTTATTTATTTTATTTTATTTTTATTTCACCTTTTATTTAACCAGGTAGGCAAGTTGAGAACAAGTTCTCATTTACAATTGCGACCTGGCCAAGATAAAGCAAAGCAGTTTGACACATACAACGACACAGAGTTACACATGGAGTAAAACAAACATACAGTATAAACAAGTCTATATACGATGTGAGCAAATGAGGTGAGATAATGGAGGTAAAGGCAAAAAAAAGGCCATGGTGGCAAAGTAAATACAATATAGCAAGTAAAACACTGGAATGGTAGATTTGCAGTGGAAGAGCGTGCAAAGTAGAAATAAAAATAATGGGATGCAAAGGGTGAACTAATCGTTTCAAGTCCTACCACAACATCTCAAATGGGATTAGGTATGGACTTTGACTAGGCCATTCCAAAACTTCGAATGTTTCCTTTTAACCGTTTTCATGTAGATTTGATTGCATGTTTTGGATCATTGTATTTGTATTTATCATGGATCCCCATTAGCTGCTGCCAAGTCAGCAGATACTCTTCCTGGGGTCCAGCAAAATTAATGCAGTTTATACAACATTAAAAACATTACAATACATTCACAAACAGTGTGCCCTCAGGCCCCTACTCCACCACTACCACATATCTACAGTACTAAATCCATGTGTACATATGTGTATAGTGCGTATGCTATCGTGTGTGTGTGTGTGTGTGTGTGTGTGTGTGTGTGTGTGTGTGTGTGTGTGTGTGTCTGTGTGTCTGTGTGTCTGTGTGTGTGTGTCTATTTTTGTGATGCTTCACAGTCCCCGCTGTTCCATAAGGTGTTTATCTGTTTTTTAAATCTAATTTTACTGCTTGCATGAGTTACTTGATGTGGAATAGAGTTCCATGTAGTCATGGCTCTATTTAGTACTGTGCGCCTTCCATAGTCTGTTCTGGACTTGGGGACTGTGAAGAGACCTCTTGTGGCATGTCTTGTGGGGTATGCATGGGTGTCCGAGCTGTGCGCCAGTAGTTCAAACTGACAGCTCAGTGTATTCAACATGTCAATACCTCTCATAAATAAGTAGTGATAAAGTCAATCTCTCCACCACTTTGAGCCAGGAGAGATTGACATGCATATTATTAATATTAGCTCTCTGTTGTCATCCAAGGGCCAGCTGTGCAGCCCTGATCTGAACCGATTGCAATTTTTTTTGTCATTTTTTGTGGCACCTGACCACACGACTGAACAGTAGTCCAGGTGCGACAAAATTAGGGCCTGTAGGACCTGCCTTGTTGACAGTACTGTCAAGGAGGTAGAGCAGGGCCTTACCATGGACATACTTCTCCCCATTTTAGCTACTGTTGTATCAATATGTTTTGACCATGACAGTTAAAATCCAGGCTAACTCTAAGCAGTTTAGTCTCCTCAACTTGCTCAATTTCCACATGATTTAATACAAGATTTAGTTGAGGTTTAGGGTTTAGTGAATGATTTGTCCCAAATTCAGTGCTTTAGGTTCTAGAAATATTTAGGAATTGCTTATTCCTTGCCACCCACTCTGGACCACACTTTTAACATAGGCCAGCCCTGTTGTAACCTCATATCCCAGCAATAATTTCTTCTATTACGGGTGGGAAGAAAACACCTCAATTTGCTCAACTTGCCATTGGCTCAACCATTAGCTAAACTTAACCCAAGACAAACATTTTGACTATATTAGCCCACATAGCTACAAGGATGCACTTTCATTCTAGGTTTAGGACCTCGTATTGATGTTTATAGAGACCCAAACTGAACTGAACAAACTTAAATGATCGACCTTGGTTTAGATACAAGCATCATGAAATCTTTAACACAATACATTTATTTGACTTGGTAAAATCATTTTTTTTTTGGACCTAACTTGCTTACTACTTTCAATGTGGGTTCTTCCTTCACAGACTCCATGAAATGACGATCTCGTCCTAAATCTTTGGCCAACTTACTAATTTAGGGTTTCTTAAAAACAAGGGTGGCTAAACTTACAACTTTGGCTCAATTTACCCCACTCTCCACTACAATGACGAGCAGAGAGGAAAGTGAATGTATCGCTATACCTGAGCTGAGTCAAATGACAGTAAGCATAAAGTTACAATGGAAAGCACAAAGCTACAATGGAGATGGTGAGAATGGATATGAGTTGGTGAGGGGGCTTCGACAGAGATATATTCAGAGATGGAATATAATTTCTAAAGCGGAATTGTAGGGGAACCACAGCTGTGGCGTGGATCATGGATGGGGGCTGCCCTCTCTTTCCCCCTGGGGCTGTCCATGGCTCGCTCCCGACAGGACGTAATGGAGATGGATGAGCAGGGCACTGGAAGCTGGGCAAGCTGGGAAATGGGAGCGAACGGAACGAGGGAGAGAGGTCCTGTTTATCCTGTCACTGAGGAGGAGAGCTAGGGTGTGACAGCTGGATTATGCCTACAGGGAGAGATAGCGGTGTGTTTCACTCTCTCTCTCCACTCCATCGCTTGCTCACTCCCTCCCTCTCTCCATCCCCTCACCACCATTCCATATCGCACACACTGTGAGCAGGCTGGCTAGAGCTGGGCAGGCTTGTCACTGAATGTTGGCACGAGTATTGAAACGGTAAGGACTTCGAATAGAGTCCAGGTCTGATTTGACATCCACTGCAGCAATGTCTGGTGCTGTTTTTGATCTCTTGGACATGTTATTGATGTTGTGACAATACATTTTACATTGAATATTTGGTGGCATCGTTTTAATTACACACAAAAGCTGTCGTCGCTCAGAAACAGCAACATTGTTACCTGATTTGTTTATCAATTAAAGTCAAATTGAGGATTCACAAATACAACCAAGTTTGAGTTGGCATTGTCTACTACCTCCATCTCATCAGATTCTTTCATTTTTAACCTTTATTCAACCTTGTTGTAGAAATCTCACTCAAAATGAGACTTCACCATTTTTATGGTTAAACTCTAAATTATTTATCCAACAAAACTAATTTAAGATTTATTAAAATCTTAATTATGTTTACTATTTCCTTCCAATTCAGAGCCCTATAATGTGTCTAAGAATCTTGTTCTCTGTTTTGAATCCAAATCAATGCCATCTCCCATGTTGAATGGCATTGACCTCGTGCCACTGCAGTCAAAAGTAGTTTGTGGTATTCACCTGCTCCGGGGTGAAGTTTCCCCAGGTACAGATCTGGGATCAGTTTCCCCTCCCTCAATCCTAACCTTAACCATCTGTACACACCAACTTACACTAGTTTATCCTCAACTAAAATGTTAGGCTAATGAAGAGGAATGAGTAGTTGATGATATTGTCAATTGGTCGATATTTGATTAAGGATGAATGGGAGGACCACTAGCAGTTTATCCTCAACTAAAATGTTAGGTTAATGATGTGGAATGAGTAGTTGATGATATTGTCAATTGGTCGATATTTGATTAAGGATGAATGGGAGGGCCACTAGCAGTTTATCCTCAACTAAAATGTTAGGCTAATGAAGTGGAATGAGTAGTTGATGATATTGTCAATTGGTCAATACTTGGCTAAGGATGAATGGGAGGGCCACTACTTGCCTTCACCGTGCTTGGGCCCCCTAAAAAGGGTGCACTCGTTCAGTCAAGGGTTTAAAGCCATTGGGAGGGTGTATGAACTTGCTAGAGGGAGTTTCAACTATATCTCTCACACCTGTCCATTCCTTTTACATCCACACGGTGAAGTGTATGAGTGTACACCTTGGGGAGAAAATGCATTTGGGCTGTCGTCCTGAATCTCTCATTGTGTTTGAGAATGAAGGGTTCTAAGTACCAATGTTATTTACAATGTTTGTTATTTATTCATCAAAACACAGAACTACTGACCTTTTCATCTTCAATCATGACTTTAAGCATGCTGGGCTGTCAAGCAAGCTAGCACTTCATCGCTAACATTTTGAGAAGATAATGACTGTGGTGCTTTTCATTTCGATCCACCCAATGCTGTAAACGAGGTCATAGAAAGCAAAACACATCCCATGTGGTGTTTTCGCTAATATAATCAGGTTCCACTTTGATAACTCATCGTAAGAAGCCAAAAACGGTCCACACTCCTGTTTTAGGTGTTCGCTAATCAGTGTGTCATTAACCTTGCTCAAAAGCATCGTTTTCCATAAGCTGTCAGAGTAATTGATGTAATTGAACATTTGTTATAATAGAACTGTGAAAATCACTGAGCCACTCATGGTGAAATTGAACCCATTTGTGTCCAACGACTCACCACCAAATCCCCATAAATGTAACTTTGTTTTAGGAAAACATCACATTTTTGTCATTTAAGTACTCATCATATCTAGAGCAACTTACATCAAGTATTATTTCACCAACTAATCACAGAAACTAACTGGATGTCAATGATACTCATTGTTCTCCAAGATACATTTTTACCAGTCATAATCTAAATGGGACTAATTATCTAGTTACTTTTACAATGATACTCATTGTTCTCCAAGATACATTTTTACCAGTCATAATCTAAATGGGACTAATTCTCTAGTTACTTTTACAATGATACTCATTGTTCTCCAAGATACATTTTTACCAGTCATAATCTAAATGGGACTAATTCTCTAGTTACTTTTACAATGATACTCATTGTTCTCCAAGATACATTTTTACCAGTCATAATCTAAATGGGACTGATTCTCTAGTTACTTTTACAAGAAATATTGAGAACATTTTCTGAGTGAAATGTGATTGTTTTTTTGCAGGCGAGACGAGATTGAAAAGGAAAGAATATGTCCTCACTCCTCTGAATAAGCCACAAAACTATTTTTTCCGCGCCTTCATCGAATTCAGATGTTCATCTCATAACCGTGCCTTTACCACCTGTTTAATTCAACAGGAACAACAGAGGATGAGAAAGAAGCCCACATACGTTCCACAGCCAGCAAATCCATTTCCTCTCTAAATTAAGTAAATTGAAATCTGTACCACCTGTCCATAGGATAAATTGGTGACTGCTCAATGGCATTTCTAATGTTGCTGCTGCGATTAGATTTGCCCCTCATGAGTGGAATGTAATTATAATTTGTTGTACGAAGGCCCATGGTTTCCCTCCACCTATCAATCAATTACACACTGAGAAAATAACTAATTTCACACATCATGAGCTCAATGTAAATAGATGTACTATACGCCACACAAAGGAAAACATTGGATGATTGTGCTTGCAAAAGCACTTCATATACACACTGTTGAGAACATTCTGTGTAGTTATTAGAACTGAATGAAATGCTCAAAAGGAGGGCAGAATTGTTACAGATCATTAAAGAGCCCCCGAGGTGTTATGGGAGGTAGAGAGGGGCTCGCTGAGAAGAGGCTGAAAGAGAAATCTGTAACACTATATTCAAACTGTAAAAAGTGCCTTGCAAAGTATTCATCCCCCTTGGAGTTTTTCCTATTTTGTTGCATTACAACCTGTAATTTAAATGGAAATGGTAATGGACATACACAAAATAGTCCAAATTGGTGAAGTGAAATGAAAAGAAAAAAAATAGCTTGTTTCACAAAAAAATAAAACGGAAAAGTGGTGCGTGCATATGTATTCACCCCCTCTGCTATGAAGCTCCTAAATTACGATCTGGTGTAACCAACTACCTTCAGAAGTCACATAATTAGTTAAATAAAGTCCACCTGTGTGCAATCTAAGTAGCACATGAACTGTCACATGACAGTATATATACACCTGTGCTGAAAGGCCACAGAGTCTGGAACACCACTAAGCAAGGGGCACCACCAAGCAAGCGACACCATGAAGACCAAGGAGCTCTCCAAACAGGTCAGGGACAGAGTTGTGGAGAAGTACAGATCAGGGTTGGGTTATGAAAAAATATCCAAGACTTTGAACATCCCACGGAGCAACATTAAATCCATTATTAAACAACAAACATGCCAAGAGAGAGCTGCCCACCAAAACTCACAGACCAGGCAAGGAGGGCATTAATCAGAGAGGCAACAAAGAGACCCAAGACAACCCTGAAGGAGCTGCAAAGCTCCATAGTGGAGATTGGAGTATCTGTCCATAGTACCACTTTAAACCGTACACGCCACAGAGCTGGGCTTTGCTGAGTGGCCAGAAAAAAAGCCATTGCTTAAGGAAAAGACTAAGCAAACACGTTTGGTGTTCATCAAAAGGCATGTGGGAGACTCCCCAAACATATGGAAGAAGGTTCTCTGGTCAGATGAGAATAAAATTGAGATTTTTGGCCATCAAGGAAAATGTTATGTCTGGCACAAATGCAACACCTCTCATCACCCCAAGAACACCATCCCCACAGTGAAGAATGGTGGTGGCAGCATCATGCTGTGGAAGTGTTTTTCATCTGAAGGGACTGGGATTCTGGTCAGAATTGAAGGAATGATGGATGGCGCTAAATAGTTATGCAAGGTCAAGTTTTCTGTTTTTTGTCTTATTTCTTGTTTGTTTCACAATAAAAACGTATTTTGCATCTTCAAAGTAGTAGGCATGTTGTGTAAATCAAATGATACAAACCTTTTAGTCGCGGTTTCTGCAGAAATTCGACCATGAAGGCCTGATTCAATATGTGTTTTTTCATAGTTTTGATGTCTTCACTATTATTCTACAAGGCAGAAAATAGTTTAAATACACTGCTCAAAAAAATAAAGGGAACACTAAAATAACACATCCTAGATCTGAATGAATGAAATATTCTAATTAAATACTTTTTTCTTTACATAGTTGAATGTGCTGACAACAAAATCACACAAAAATTTATCAACCCAATCAAATTTATCAACCCATGGAGGTCTGGATTTGGAGTCACACTCAAATTAAAGTGGAAAACCACACTACAGGCTGATCCAACTTTGATTTAATGTCCTTAAAACAAGTCAAAATGAGGCTCAGTAGTGTGTGTGGCCTCCACGTGCCTGTATGACCTCCCTACAATGCCTGGGCATGCTCCTGATGAGGTGGCGGATGGGCTCCTGAGGGATCTCCTCCCAGACCTGGACTAAAGCATCCGCCAACTCCTGGACAGTCTGTGGTGCAACGTGGCATTGGTGGATGGAGCGAGACATGATGTCCCAGATGTGCTCAATTGGATTCACGTCTGGGGAATGGGTGGGCCAGTCCGTAGCATCAATGCCTTCCTCTTGCAGGAACTGCTGACACACTCCAGCCACATGAGGTCTAGCATTGTCTTGCATTAGGAGGAACCCAGGGCCAACCGCACCAACATATGGACTCACAAGGGGTCTGAGGATCTCATCTCGGTACCTAATGGCAGTCAGGCTACCTCTGGCGAGCACATGGAGGGCTGTGCGGCCACCCAAAGAAATGCCACCCCACACCATGACTGACCCACCGCCAAACCGGTCATGCTGGAGGATGTTGCAGGCAGCAGAACGTTCTCCACGGCGTCTCCAGACTGTCACGTCTGTCACATGTGTCTGTCACATGTGCTCAGCGTGAACCTGCTTTCATCTGTTAAGAGCACAGGGCGCCAGTGGCGAATTTGCCAATGTTGGTGTTCTCTGGCAAATGCCAAAAGTCCTGCACGGTGTTGGGCTGTAAGCACAACCCCCACCTGTGGACGTCGGGCCCTCATACCACCCTCATGGAGTCTGTTTCTGACCGTTTGAGCAGACACATGCACATTTGTGGCCTGCTGGAGGTCATTTTGCAAGGCTCTGGCAGTGCTCCTCCTGCTCCTCCTTGCACAAAGGCAGAGGTAGCGGTCCTGCTGCTGGGTTGTTGCCCTCCTACGGCCTCATCCACGTCTCCTGATGTACTGGCCTGTCTCCTGGTAGCGCCTCCATGCTCTGGACACTACGCTGACAGACACAGCAAACCTTCTTGCCACAGCTCGCATTGATGTGCCATCCTGGATGAGCTGCACTACCTGAACTACTTGTGTGGGTTGTAGACTCCGTCTCATGCTACCACTAGAGTGAAAGCACTGCCAGCATTCAAAAGTGACCAAAACATCAGCCAGGAAGCATAGGAACTGAGAAGTGGTCTGTGGTCCCCACCTGCAGAACCACTCCTTTATTGGGGGTGTCTTGCTAAATGCCTATAATTTCCACCTGTTGTCTATTCCATTTGCACAACAGCATGTGAAATGTATTGTCAATCAGTGTTGCTTCCTAAGTGGACAGTTTGATTTCACCGAAGTGTGATTGACTTGGAGTTACATTGTGTTGTTTAAGTGTTCCCTTTATTTTTTTGAGCAGTGTACATTTACATCCTGGAATGGGTAGGTGTGTCCAAACTTTTGACTGGTACGTGGAATTAATTTCACTCTGAGATTTGACTCCCGAGTGCCTTTTAGTCACTGGTGGGAGACCTGTTCATAGAGGAGTTCACAAAGGATTTCTGAAGACTTGATAGGTTGGGAAACTGTATATAGGTAAACTGTTATTTGATCCAGGAAACCTGGTGACTGGCTTTGATTAAATAGTAGCCCATAGTCTGTTCAACTCTTCTGCAGCTGCTGACCCTGTGACTAATTTTCAACATCTAAATTTTCCCTATTGTCTCTTCTGCAGTCTTCTTTTTTATTTCTCTCTCATAGCTGCTTTGTATCTTTTGATCTCTCTCTGACTCTCTCTCTCTCTGTACTGTACTCTCAGGATTTCAGTGTGTGATGAGGACAAGTTCCGCCACAATGAGTTCATCGGTGAGACGCGCATCCCCCTCAAGAAACTCAAGCCCAACCAGACCAAGAACTTCTACAACTGCCTGGAGAAACAGCTACCTGTAAGTTATATCCAAATGGCCTTTTTCATCTACCCATTTAAAACCAAAATTAAGCATATCCAGGAAAATTAAGCATATCCTAAGTCATATCCTAAGTTAAATTGCTTATTTTGTCTCCACTGCTAAGTTAAAAGAATTATTTTATGTGCAGATAATTTGCCTAAATACCTTGTTTTGCAAGACAGCAATACTGTATGTATCCTGTCATTAATTTTGTTAATGTTTTCACCTTTATTTAACCAGGTAGGCTAGTTGAGAACAAGTTCTCATTTACAACTGCGACCTGGCCAAGATAAAGCAAAGCAGTGTGACACAAACAACAACACAGAGTTATACATGGAATAAACAAACATACAGTCAATAACACAATAGAAAAAGTATATATATGGTGTGTACAAATATGGTAAGATAAGAGAGGTACAATAAACGGGCCATAGTGGTGAAATAATTACAATATAGCAATTAAACACTGGAGTGATAGATGTGCAGAAGATGAATTTGCAAGTTGAGATACTGGGGTGCAAAGGAGCAAAAAAATAACAATATGGGGATGAGGTAGTTGGATGGGCTATTAACAGATGGGCTATGTACAGGTGCAGTGATCTGTGAGCTGCTTTGACAGTTAGTAAGGGAGATATGAGTCTTCAGCTTTAGTGATTTTTGCAATTTGTTCCAGTCATTGGCAGCATAGAACTGGAAGGAAAGGCAGCCAAAGGAGGAATTGGCTTTGGGGGTGACCAGTGAGATATACCTGCTGGAGCGCGTGCTACGGGTGGGTGCTTCTATGATGACCAGTGAGCTGAGATAAGGCGGGGCTTTCCCTAGCAAAGACTTATAGATGACCTGGAGCCAGTGGGTTTGGCGACGAATATGAAGGGCCAGCCAACGAGAGCATACAGGTAGTATATGGGGCTTTGATGACAAAACGGATGGCACTGTGATAGACTGCATCCAATTTGCTGAGTAGAGTGTTGGATGCTATTTTGTAAATGATATCGCCGAAGTCAAGGATCGGCAGGATAGTCAGTTTTACTAGGGTATGTTTGGCAGCATGAGTGAAGGATGCTTTGTTGCGAAATAGGAAGCCGATTCTAGATTTAATTTTGGATTGGAGTTGCTTAATGCGAGTCTGGAAGTAGTGATGTTGGACGGGTGGACAGGTGCGGGAAGCCATCGGTTGAAGCGCATGCATTTAGTTTTACTTGCATTTAAGAGCAGTTGGAGGCCACGGAAGGAGAGTTGTATGGCATAGTTAACAGTCACTGAAGCTCCTCTGGAGGTTTGTTAACACAGTGTCCAAAGAAGGGCCAGAAGTATACAGAATGGTGTCGTCTGCGTAGAGGTGGATCAGAGAATCACCAGAAGCAAGAGCGACATCATTAATGGATACAGAGAAAAGAGTCGGCCTGAGAATTGAACTCTGTGGCGCCCCCATAGAGACTGCCAGAGGTCTGGACAACAGGCCCTCCGATTTGACACACTGAACTCTGTCTGAGAAGTAGTTGGTGAACCAGGCGAGGCTGTCATTTGAGAAGCCAAGGCTGTTGAGTCTGCCGATAAGAATGGGGTGATTGACAGAGTCGAAAGCCTTGGCCAGGTCGATGAATACAGCTGCACAGTACAGTCTGTTATCGAGGGTGGTTATGATATTGTTTAGGACCTAGAGCGTGGCTGGGGTGCACCTATGACCAGTTCGGAAACCAGATTGCGTAGCGGAGAAGGTATGGTGGGATTCGAAATTGTGGGTGATCTCTTTGTTAACTTGGCTTTCGAAGACCTTAGAAAGGCAGGGTAGGATAGATATAGGTCTGTAGCAGTTTGGGTCTAGACTGTCTCCCCCTTTGAAGAGGGGGATGACCGCGGCAGAGTTCTAATCTTTGGGGATCTCAGATGATACGAAAGAGATGTTGAACAGGCTAGTACTAGGGGTTGCAACAATTTTGGCAGATCATTTTGGAGAGGGTCCAGATTTTCTAGCCCAGTTGATTTGTAGGGGTCCAGATTTTGCAGCTCTTTGAGAACATTAGCTATTTGGGTGAATGAGAAATGGGGGAGACTTGGGCAATTTGCTGTGGGGGGTGCAGGACTGTTGACAGGGGTAGGGGTAGCCAGCTGGAAAGCATGGCTAGCTGTAGAAAAATGCTTATTGAAATTCTCCATTATCGTGGATTTATCGGTGGTGAACGTGTTTCCTAGCCTCAGTGCAGTGGGCAGCTGGGAGGAGGTGCTCTTATTCTCCATGGACTTTACAGTGTCCCAGAATGTTTTGGAGTTTGTGCTACAGGATGCAAATTTCTGCTTGAAAAAGCTAGCCTTTGCTTTCCTAACTGCCTGTGTATACTGGTTCCTAACTTCCCTGAAAAGTTGCATATCAGGGGGGCTATTCGATGCTAATGCAGAATGCCACAGGATGTTTTTGTGCTGGTCAAGGTCAGTCAGGTCTGGAGAGAACCAATGGCTATTTCTGTTCCTGGTTCTACATTTTTTGAATGGGGCATGCTTATTTAAGATGGTGAGGGAAGCACTTTTAAAGAATAACCAGGCATCCTCTACTGACAGAATGAAGTCAATATCCTTCCAGGATACCCGGGCTAGGCCTGCTCGCTGAAGTGTTTTAGGGAGCGTTTGACAGTGATGAGGTGTGATTGTTTGACCGCAGACCTATTACGGACTGAGGCAATGATCGCTAAGATCCTGGTTGAAGACAGCAGAGATGTATTTGGAGGGCAGGTTGGTTAGGATGATATCTCTGAGGGTGCCTGTGTTTACGGATTTGGGGTCGTATCTGGTAGGTTCATTGATAATTTGTGTGATATTGAGGGCATCAAGCTTAGAGTGTAGGATTTCCGGAGTGTTAAGCATGTCTCAGTTTAGGTCACATAATAGCACGAGCTCTGATGATAGATGGGGGGCAATCAATTCACATATGGTGTCCAGGGCACAGATAGGGGCAGAAGGTGGACTATAGCAAGTGGCAATGGTGAGAGATGTTTCTGGAAAGGTGGATTTTTAAAAGTAGAAGCTCAAATTGTTTGGGCACAGACCTGGATAGTAAGACAGAACTCTGCAGGCTATCTCTGCAGTAGATTGCAACTCTGCCCCCTTTGTCAGTTCTATCTTGTCGGAAAATGTTATAGTTAGGAATGGAAATTACAGGATTTTTGGTGGCCTTCCTAAGCCATGATTCATACACTGCTAGGACATCCGGGTAGGCGGAGTGTGCTAAAGCAGTGAATAAAACAAACTTAGGGAGGAGGCTTTTAATGTTAGCATGCATGAAACCAAGGTTTTTACGGTTACAAAAGTCAACAAATGAGAGCGTCTGGGGAATGGGAGTGGAGCTAGGCACTGCAGGGCCTGGATTAACCTCTACATCACCAGAGGAACATTGTAGGATAAGGGTACGGCTGAAGGCTTTAAGAACTGGTCGTCTAGTACGCTCGGAACAGAGAGTAAAAGGAGCAGGTTTCTGGGCATGGTAGAATAGATTCAATGAATAATGTACAGACAAAGGTATGGTAGGATGTGAATACAGTGGAGGTAAACCTAGTCATTGAGTGACGATGTCAGAGGTATTGTCTCTAGAGACACCATTAGCTAATGCATATTGAGCAGGGCTGGAGGCTCTACAGTGAAATAAGACAATAATCAAATGTAAATGTAAATAATCACTAACCGAAACAGCAATGGACAAGGCATATTGACATTAGGGAGAGGCATGCGTAGCCGAGTGATCATAGGGTCCAGTGAGTAGCTAGGCGGGCTGGAGACATGGCGATTCAGACAACTAGCGGGCCGGGGATAGCAGATGGGCCTTAGTCGCAACGGAATAAGTCCTCGTGTGGTTACGTCGGCAGTCCAGTCGTGATGGATCAGCAGGGCTCTGTGTAGTAAAAGGGTCCAGGCCAATTGGCAAAATAGGTTTTGTAGCTGTGTAGTTGTGGCTGATGGACTTCTTCAGCTAGCCGGGAGATGGGCCTAGCATAGGCTAGCTCCAGGCTAATTTGTGCTTGCTTTCGGGACAGCGATGTTAGCCAGGAGTAGCCACTCGGATAGCAGCTAGCTAGCTGCGATGATCCAGGTGAAAAGGTCCAGAAATCCGGAGATATGGAGAAGGAGTCAGATATGCTCTGGGTTGAATCGCGATGTGCAGACTGGCAGGAGCCAGACTGCTACACAATCTTGGATTAGAAATAATACATGATGGACCTTAAAACTATACTATTCTCCTGTATCTTAGTCCATTTCGCTCTGACATCACTTATCCATATGTATTTAGTCTTAATTCATTCCTACTTAGATTGGGGGGTATGAGGTATGTTGTGTAATTTGTTAGATATTACTTGTTAGATATTACGGCACGGTAGGAGCTAAAAGCAAAAGCATTTCACTACACCCGCAATAACATCTACTAATCACCTGTATGTGACCAATACAATTTGATTTGATTTTAAAACATTTCATATACCTGTACATCCCCTTTTAACACACTGTAAATTAACTTCATGAAACAACCACAGACATTTCAATGGAGCACCAATTATTGAGGGCTCAGTTCAACACTGCCTCTCTCCCTGAATTAATTATAACATTGAGAACCGGCGAGAATGACAGTCTCTCATAATCTACACAAGGAATTATATTTACTTTTAACAAGGACTGGCCATGGATCCCCGAGGCATTTGTTTTACTCACAAGCTACTTACTTAGCGCACTGGAGGATGTTTCTAGGTATTGTTGTTATTTTACAGTACTGTCGCTAGTCATGTAGCTCCACCTTAATTGGAATTTAACTCAAGCTCTACGAAATGGATACTTATTTGAGCTGCAACATTTGATCCTCCAAACTTTCTCCACATCTGGGTTGCTGTTTCCAAGAACCTTCGTTTGGGAACTTTCCTTCTTACGAAAGACTGATTGATAGGGATGAGCCCTTAATTAATATTCAATCTTTTATCCGAGCGTGTCGTTAGAATCTCCTAATTTCACCGGGTTTAAGAGCGCTCACAGAAATGTGTTTTCTCTTACCATCAACAACACTGGAGGGAATCTGCTCCGACTACTCAGAGAAGGCTTAGCCCAGTCTGACTTAGCGTCACTGTCTTTCTTTCCATGCTGGCTTTACAATATGCAGCCTTTTCATCAGCCTGTGGATTACTGAGCTACGTGCTGACATTATGTGTGTTAATGTGTTGACCTTCATGTCTTAAAGTAATGATGGACTGTCGTTTCTCTTTGCTTATTTGAGCTGTTCTTGCCATAATATGGACTTGGTCTTTTTCAAATAGGGCTATCTTCTGTATACCACACTTACCTGTCACAACACAACTGATTGGCTCAAACGCATTAAGAAGGAAAGAAATTCCACAAATTAACTTTTAAGAAAGCACACCTGTTAATTGAAATGCATTTTAAATGACTACCTGCTCATGAAGCTGGTTGAGAGAATGTCAAGAGTGTCCAAAGTAGTCATCAAGGCAAAGGGTGGCTACTTTGAAGAATCTCAAATATAAAATGCAAGACAGATTTGCGTTTTTAATGAGAGAAGATATGCAAAGCTTTTGTTTATAGGCCTGAGACTTAATCTCGGGCATAACAACACCATGCCAATATACAGTGGGGCAAAAAAGTATTTAGTCAGCCACCAATTGTGCATGTTCTCCCACTTAAAAAGATGAGAGGCCTGTAATTTTCATCATAGGTACACATCAACTATGACAGACAAAATGAGGAAACAAAATCCAGAAAATCACATTGTAGGATTTTAATGAATTTATTTGCAAATTATGGTGGAAAATAAGTATTTTGTCAACTACAAACAAGCAAGATTTCTGGCTCTCACAGACCTGTAACTTCTTCTTTAAGGGGCTCCTCTGTCCTCCACACATTACCTGTATTCATTTCACCTGTTTGAACTTGTTATCAGTATAAAAGACACCTGTCCACAACCTCAAACAGTCACACTCCAAACTCCACTATGGCCAAGACCAAAGAGCTGTCAAAGGACACCAGAAACAAAATTGTAGACCTGTACCGGGCTGGGAAGACTGAATCTGCAATAGGTAAGCAGCTTGGTTTGAAGAAATCAACTGTGGGAGCAATTATTAGGAAATGGACGACATACAAGACCACTGATAATCTCCCTCGATCTGGGGCTCCACGCAAGATCTCAACCCGTGGGGTCAAAATGACCACAAGAACGGTGACCAAAAATCCCAGAACCACACGGGGGGACCTAGTGAATGACCTGCAGAGAGCTGGGACCAAAGTAACAAAGCCTACCATCAGTAACATACTACGCCACCAGGGACTCAAATCCTGCAGTGCCAGACGTGTCCCCCTGCTTCAGCCATTACATGTCCAGGCCCGTCTGAAGTTTGCTAGAGAGCATTTTGATGATCCAGAAGAAGATTGGGAGAATGTCATATGGTCAGATGAAACCAAAATAGAACTTTTTGGTAAAAACTCATCGTGTTTGGAGGACAAAGAATGCTGAGTTGCATCCAAAGGACACCATACCTACTGTGAAGCATGGGGGTGGAAACATCATGCTTTGGGGCTGTTTTTCTGCAAAGGGACCAGGATGACTGATCCGTGTAAAGGAAAGAATGAATGGGGCCATGTATTGTGAGATTTTGAGTGAAAACCTCCTTCCATCAGCAAGGGCATTGAAGATGAAACATGGCTGGGTATTTCAGCATGACAATGATCCCAAACACACTACCCGAGCAATGAAGGAGTGGCTTCGTAAGAATCATTTCAAGGTCCTGGAGTGGCCTAGCTAGTCTCCAGATCTCAACCCCATAGAAAATCTTTGGAGGGAGTTGTAAGTCTGTGTTGCCCAGCAACAGCTCCAAAACATCACTGCTCTAGAGGAGATCTGCATGGAGGAATGGGCCAAAATACCAGCAACAGTGTGTGAAAACCTTGTGAAGACTTACAGAAAACTTTTGACCTCTGTCATTGCCAACAAAGGGTATATAACAAAGTATTGAGAAACTTTTGTTATTGACCAAATACTTATTTTCCACCATAATTTGCAAATAAATTCATTAAAAATCCTACAATGTGATTTTCTGGATTTTTTTTCTAATTTTGTCTTTCATAGTTGAAGTGTACCTTACAGGCCTCTCTCATCTTTTTAAGTGGGAGAACTTGCACAATTGGTGGCTGACTAAATACTTTTTTGCCCCACTGTATCGTCCAAACACTGGCTTCTCTGACACCAAACACTGGCATTATCTCTTAAATAGAAGATATACAAACCTCAGACATTCTGACAATTCAGTGTGCATTCCATTTGATCTGTCCCCCCACCAACTTCCAATTGACTATGTCAAGCTTTCTTTCTCTTTATGTGCTCACCCTCGCTCTCTCTCTCTCTCTCTGTCTCTCTGTCTCTCTGTGTCTCTCTCTCTCTCTCTCTGTCTCGCTCTCTCTCTGTCTCTCGCTCTCTCTCTTTCTCTCTGTCTCTCTCTCTGTCTCTCTCTCTCTCTCTCTCTCTCTCTCTCTCTGTCTCCATCCATTGCCCTCTTTGGTCTGCATTTTGTTTTGTTGTTATTTTTTAAAGTTTAAACCAGGAGGCTATCTAAGGGTGTCTCTGTGAAGCCCTGTACAAACGCTCTATGAGGGTTACGTAAACGAGACAGAGTAGTCACACAGCGGGGCTGGAATCATTAGAGACGCTTCCTGCACAGCTAATTAGCTAGCGTCATTAGCAGAGAATTATGGGCAAAGTGCATTTCCGATAAGGTGGAAAGTGAGTTGGCAAATTTGCACATCTTAGATTTGGAATGTAATCGAGACGAATAGGCACACGGTATTAAAGAGTTGCTGTGCAGTCACTCCTGACAAGTATGGACTTGGACTATCATGCATGGAGATTGATTATAAGTGTGTTCCAAGAAGTCCACAGCAATACTTATTTTGCAAATCAAACTCGATTGGGTTCGATTGGGTTCCCAATCTGATCAATGGACATTTTGCATTTGGAAAAGAAGCCCATCTACAAAAGCCCTTACTGAAAACTTGCTCATCAACCCTAACTGGGGGAGCTGCCAAGTACATCCCACTCAGTCCCCTCCGCCAGGTTCCTCATGTAATGGGTTGTGGGTGTGAATGTTAACTATTGTAACTTCTGGTGACTGCAAGTGTTCCTCTACACTGTTGATCAACTGTTGGACCTCATGAAGAGCCGCCTTGGATCAAAATGTTCTAAATAATGGTGGTATAGTATACGGTATATAATGGGCTGTGCGTAAGACTATGTTTCTATCGAGCACGACACCTTCACTATGCTCCTTTCCTTTGACCACTCCTTTACCCGCAGGTTGACAAGACAGACGACAAGTCCCTGGAGGAACGAGGGCGCATCATGATCTCCCTCAAGTACAGCTCCCAGAAGTCTGGCCTGGTGGTGGGCATCGTCCGCTGTGCCCACCTTGCCGCCATGGACGCAAACGGTTTCTCAGACCCCTATGTCAAAACGTGAGTTTGTCACACAGCCTAGCAACAGCACATGTTCCCAAACACATGTACTCCAGACCTCTAGTTGTACTGATTTTTACTCATCATCATCTATATGGAATCAATCTCTGGTTTATAATTTTCTCTGTTTTTATTAAACAAATAAAAGTTAATTTGCTTTTGGAAATGTTGAATGATACACTACTAGACCAACACATTTGATCCTGGTGTTGAAAAACAGGCAAAGATGCAACTCTGCATCTCCTATCTGCCAATATGTAATGATGCAAGACATTCAGATTACCATGCACTCACACGGAAAATTACACAAGAAAAATAATTACATAATTTACATTTAGCCAAAATTCCTTGCTATGCCTAGGGCTTGTAATCATTATCCAATTGCCAGCAGACCAGAGCAAGATCCAAATGGAGTCCTTGGAACAGAACAGATAGCAGCAGTGTTTCGGCAGTGAATCTCCGGTGATTACTCCTCAACATGAAAGAGATGTACTGAGCAAGAGGCCATCCTGAGGGCTGCAATTATGAACAAGTGTTCTTTTAATCACACCTGAACATTACTGCACTTCTTTCATCTCGCTGAACGATGGAAGTGAAATTAACACATGGCTCTGGTGAGAACTCGAAAGAACAAAGGAGGAAGAAGACTCATTGGAAGAGAGGATGGCAATTCCAACCAACAATTGAGAACCGCTCCCCAAAGCCCAAAAGACTCGCAGCCCAGATTTACAAATGTCCTCTTTTGCGGGCTTGGAAAGAGACATGTGTCCCAAATGGCACCCTATTCCCTATATAGTGCATTACTTTTGTCCAGAGGGACCTGGTCAAAAGTAGTACACTACATAGAGAATAGGGTGCTATTTGAGAAGCAGTGGAAAAGTATGTTCTGTTGAATAGAGAAGGAGAGCTGAAATGGTTATCTTATCCTGTCCTCCGACACCCAGTCGTTATGTCATGGCTGTCTAACACATCACGTAGTGGCCGTCTGGCTTCAGAAGGCTGCCAGACACTGAGTCGCTCCACCCCACTGTGTTAATGAAACGCTGGGCTTTTGTGCTTGGCCGGTAGCCCCTTTGTACACACACACACACCAGTTGTTAGGGCAGTGGTCCCACCAAGTGTTACACGTGGTCGAGGGCTAACATTTGATTGACAGGCTGGGTGAGTGTATGACAAGCATTACATGTTGGTGAGAATAGAGATTCTAATACTTTATACCACAGCGTTGTTGTATACTCGTTTCTGATTGGCTACAAGGGCATTCTGGAATGGACATTAAAACCAGACAATGGGACAGTTGGAAAATATATTGGTGCACCTTGCAATCATAAAACAATATTGCATCATAATTGCAAGGTGTCCCGATATCTTTTCCAACTGTCCCATTGTCTGGTTTTAAAGTCCATTATGTGCTTACACATGCAGAACGTACTTGCTACAAAGTTACAGAAAGCTAAACCAACAACTACACAAACTGAAATTGGATACATTGTAAACGGAAGTCCAACGAGGAAAAAAACTAAGCTAGTTTTTGCAAATCATTTTTTTGGAGCATCTGATGACTTAACATGCTGAATGATGAACATGAATTTATCCACACCGCTGCCAAATCCTCCCATATATTCTAGTGTGACCAGCTGTTTTCAGTAACTGCTATTTTTGAATTTGGTTGTCATATTGGCAGGTTTGCTAGCCACAAACTATTTAGCTAACTTCTAGCCTTGTGTTTGATATGCAATGCGATCTCCTCGTAATTAACAGTCAGTGTTTGATGTGCATGTAACAAGTAAAGTTTGTTTTGATATGTTGACGGGTGTTCTGACGAGAAGGCAAACTTTCTAGCTATGCCAGTCAAAATCGGGCATTGTCATCTTATTGTTATGGATGTATCCATATGAATGTCAATAGAAAACAGCTACTTTGCTATTATTCTGGCTGCAGAGGTCGTGACTTTGTTAGCCTTAGCTAGTTGGCTAGTTAGCAAGCAAGGGATAAGAACGTTGCCAGCGAGCTTTGTAACGGAAGATAAAGCATGACCGACTGCATGGCATCCATAAAGATCGAACTAGTTAAACGAATGACTGGGATGAGAAAGTTTTGAATTTGCTTAAAAAAATGAAAATATCAACAATTATTTTCTATTTCTACCAGTATATAGGTGCTTTCATATTTCTTTCTTTTGCAACTGTGGTATAAGCGGGATAAACAGATGAAATAAATGCAACAGAATAACCTTTGCTGTTATTCTGGCTGCAGAGATCGTGACTGTGTAGCTAGTTGGCTAGCTAGCAGCAAACAAGGATAAGAACGTTGCCACTGAGCATGGCAACGGAACATTAAAAAAACAAATGACAGGGTTGCGTCCCTAAATAGGGGTGGGAGGGCCAAGAGACCCGAGGTAGCTGAATTGAGTGCTCAGGTTTGAGCATAGCCTAAAGGTAGGGAGGGGCAGTTCCTCAGGCTGGTCCATAGGAAAGCACCATGGTCTTGTAGAGGATGCAAGCTTCGACTGGAAGCCAGTGGAGTGTGCGGAGGAACGGAGTGACATGAGAGAACTTGGGAAGGTTGAAAATCATGTCGGCTGCAGCATTCAGGATAAGTTGCAGGGGTTTGATGGCACAAGCGGGAAGCCCAGCCAAGAGCGAGTTGCTGTTGTCCAGACGGGTTTTGGACAGACACAGATCCTCTCCACGTCACCTGGTAGGAGCGGCCTGCCAGGTAAAATCCAATCAAAGAATGAGCCTGGGATGCCTTGCCCTGAGAGGGTGGAAAGGAGGATCTGATGGTTCATGGTGTCAAAGGCAGCAGGTAGATCTAGGAAGATGAGAACAGAGGAGAGGGAGTCAGCTTTGGCAGTGCAGAGAGACTCCGTGACAGAGAAGAGAAGTCTTGGTTGAGTGACCCATCTTGAAGCCTGACTGGTTAGGGTAAAGAAAATTGTTTGAATTATCCCAGATTATACAATGCTCAAAAAAATAAAGGGAACACTAAAATAACACATCCTAGATCTGAATGAATGAAATATTCTTCTTTTTCTTTACATAGTTGAATGTGCTGACAACAGAATCACACAAAAATGATCAATGGAAATCAAATTTATCAACCTATGGAGGTCTGGATTTGGATTCACGCACAAAATTAAAGTGGATAACAACACTACAGGCTGATCCAACTTTGATGTAATGTCCTTAAAACAAGTCAAAATGAGGCTCAGTAGTGTGTGTGGCCTCCACGTGCCTGTATGACCTCCCTACAACACCTGGGCATGCTCCTGATGAGGTGGCGGATGGTCTCCTGAGGGATCTCCTCCCAGACCTGGACTAAAGCATCCGCCAACTCCTGGACAGTCTGTGGTGCAACATGGCGTTGGGGAATGGAGCGAGACATTATGTCCCAAATGTGCTAAATTGGATTCACGTCTGGAGAATGGGCATAGTCCATAGCATCAATGCCTTCCTCTTGCAGGAACTGCTGACATACTCCAGCCACATGAGGTCTAGCATTGTTTTGCATTAGGAGGAACCCAGGGCCAACCGCACCAACATATGGTCTCACAAGGGGTCTGAGGATCTCATCACAGTACCTAATGGCAGTCAGGCTACCTCTGGCGAGCACATGGAAATGCCACCCCACACCATGACTGACCCACCGCCAAACCGGTCATACTGGAGGATGTTGCAGGCAGCAGAACGTTCTCCACGGCAACGGCGTCTCCAGACACTGTCACGTCTGTCACATGTGCTCAGTGTGAACCTGCTTTCATCTGTGAAGAGCACAGGACGCCAGTGGCAAATTTGACAATCTTGGTGTTCTCTGGCAAATGCCAAACATCCTGCACGGTGTTGGGCTGTAAGCACAATCCCCACCTGTGGACGTCGGGCCCTCATACCACTCTCATGGAATCTGTTTCTGACCGTTTGAGCAGACACATGCACATTTATGGCCTGCTGGAGGTAATTTTGCAGGGCTCTGGCAGTGCTCCTCCTGCTCCTCCTTGCGCAAAGGCAGAGGTAGCGGCCTGTCTCCTGGTAGCGCCTCCATGCTCTGAACACTACGCTGACAGACACAGCAAACCTTCTTGCCACAGCTCGCATTGATGTGCCATCCTGGATGAGTTGTACTACCTGAACCACTTGTGTGGGTTGTAGACTCCGTCTCATGCTACCACTAGAGTGAAAGCACCGCCAGCATTCAAAAGTGACCAAAACGTCAGCCAGGAAGCATAGGAACTGAGAAGTGGTCTGTGGTCCCCACCTGCAGAACCACTCCTTTATTGGGAGTGTCTTGCTAAATGCCTATAATTTCCACCTGTTGTCTATTCCATTTGCACAACAGCATGTGAAATGTATTGTCAATCAGTGTTGCTTCCTAAGTGGACAGTTTGACTTGGAGTTACATTGTGTTGCTTAAGTGTTCCCTTTATTTTTTTGAGCAGTGTACTTTATGTACATGCTCCAGAAGTATATAGTTTTTCTCTAAAAATCATACATTGTGTGGCCAGGCTGGTCTAGCGGTAGTACTGCAGGTTCTGGCACAGGGTTGGTTTGAATCGGCTTACTGCCCTATGGCGCAACCGCTATCTTTCCCCATTGTCAGCCACTCTCACTATCTATATATTTATAAAATCATACATTATCATTTTCAGTAATGTACGGCAGTAATCATTTCTTTGCAATACTATTGCCATGTAACAAGATTCTTCAAATACAATAACTTCACAGCCTCCATAGGTGTTCATTCATCTGTCATAACACCTCAACATAAGTACGGCGACACACAGCACTTAAGGGAATTGAACATCGGCTAATTAATTGACTGGATTTGGAGACCTCTGATGGGGTGGTGAGTCGGAAGCAAGTGCAACGTTTTTATAAAAACAACTAAATCAAGAATTGGAATTCATGGATGATGTTGGTGTCCAGAATGTCCTCCACCGGAATCCAATGCCACTCCTCTGGGCCATAACCCTCCCAGTCCACCAGATACTGGAGCCGACCCCCACAACGTCGGGAGTCCAGTAGGGATCTGACAGCGTACGACGGGCTCCCCTTGATGTCCAAGGGGGTGGAGGTGTGTCGTTGGGGACAGCATCAGCTAGAAGACCAGGAACCACCTCGCCTGAGAAGGGAGACATGAAGAGGGTGAGATACTGTAGTGACTGGGTAATTGTAACCTGTATGTCACCTCATCGACCCTCCAGAGAACCTTGAACGGCCCCAGATCCAGTTGCTCAGTATCTTGCAGGACAGGCAGAGTGGGAGGTTCCTGGTAGAGAGCCAGACGCGATCCGCAGGATGGAACATGGGGGTCTCACTGCGGTGACGGTCTACCTGCTTCTTCTGATGATAGACGGCACGCTGGAGTCTCACGTTGTTCCACACGCCGGAACCACTCATCTACCGCAGGAGCCACTGTCGAGTCCAGGGCGGGCTGGAAACCCAAAACACACTGGAAGGGGGTCAACACAGTGGAGGATTGACGTAGAGAGTTCTGGGCATACTCTGCTCAAGGAAGGAAACGTGCCCACTCACCCTGCTGGTCCTGTGACACCTCAGAAACTCGGGATGTGAATTGGGGGCCACGGTCTGATGTGCTCCGGAAGGCCATAATGCCGGAAGAGTGCCTCAGCAACCTGGAGAGCAGTGGGAAGACCAGGAAGAAGGATTTATCGACATGACTTCCCACTACCACCAGAAGGGGGAAGGTCAGTAACAAAGTCAATGGATAGATGGGACCAAGGTAGCTGAGGCACGGGAAGCGGCAGGAGCCTCCCTGCTGGAGCATTCCAGGAGGGACTTGGTTTGAGCACACACGGAACAGGAGTTGACATACCGCGTAACATCCTGCACCAATGTGGGCCACCAGTATTTCTCAGTGATGGAATGGATGGTGTGAGAAATACCTGGATGTCCAGTGACGACAGCTGTGTGTGCCCAGGTCAGCGGCTGATCCCTTATCCCTGTGGGAATGTAGATGCGCACGGGAGGACAATTCAGGGGTGCGGGCTCCCCTTCTAGAGCCTGGCGGATGTCCACATCTACGTCCCAAACCACCGGACCCACGACTAGGGAGGTTGGGATTATGGGTGCCCTCTGGACAGGAGCCTCACCTGAATCGTAGATATGGGACACGGCATCGACCTTGATGTTCTTAGAACCTGGGAGATAGGTCAGCATGAAGCCAAACCTGGTGAAGAAGACGGCCTGGCACGGATTCAGTCTCCTCACTGTCCGTATGTACTCAAGGTTCCAATGTTCGGTGAGGATGATGAATGGTTCCTTTGCACCCGCCAGCCAGTGTCTCCAGTCCTCTAATGCCAACTTCACCGCCAAGAGCTCCCAATCGCAGACATCATAACTCCTCCCTGCGGGGGACAGTTACTTGGAGAAGAAAGCACAAGGATACCATTTTCGTGGGTCCCCCTGTCTTTGTGCCAAACTGCCCCCATTCCCACCTCCGATGCATCTATCTCAACCACAAAAGGTAGCGTGGGATCTGGGTGTTTTAGCAAGGGGGCGGAGGTGAAATACCTGAGGAGACAAAAGACCCCGTCGACTGCTGGAGACCAAACCAACCTACAAGGCCCACCCTTGGGGAGGGAGGTGAGAGGAGTGGCGACGACGCTGAAGTTCCTGATGAAGCGCCGGTAAAATTGGGCAAACCCTAAAAAATGTTGTAACACCTTGATGGTGGCCATGACCTTATCACATCTACCTTCTTGTCCTCCACCCTCACTCCCCGAGGGCTGATTTGGTAGCCTCTGGTGGAATTGGTATCTTCGCCGTGACGAATATGTGGTTTGCTAAGAGGAGTTCCGAGACTGCTCGAACGCGAGTGATGTGATCTTCCAGGTTGGTCGAGAAGATCAGAATATCATCGTTCTAAACAATCACTTGACGTCCAAGCATGTCCCTGAACACCTCATTGACGAATGCCTGGAACACTGACTGAGCATTGGCTTAGCCAAAGGGCATAACCAAGTACTCGTTGTGACCAGACATCGTGTTGAACGCCGTCTTCCACTCCTCCCGGATGTGACTGAGATTGTAGGCACTCTGCAGGTCCAGTTTGGTGGAGAACCGGGCCCCGCGGAGCTACTCGATGGCTGACGACACCAGCGGGAGAGGGTACCGATACTTCGTGGTGATGTCATTGAGTCCACGGTAATTGATACAAAGGCGTAATCCTCCCTCCTCCTTGGCCACGAAGAAGAAACCAGCCGACACAGGGGACTTGGACCTGCGGATGAAACCCTTTTGGAGCGCCTCTTGAATGTAGTCCTCCATGGCCTGGGTCTCAGCCACCGACAGAGGGTAGACGCATCTGCGCGGAGCTGTAGCACCGTAAAACGGGACAATTGCACAGTCCCAGGGGCGATGAGGAGGGAGACAGGTAGCGCGGCTCTTGGAGAATACCTCCCTTAGATCCTGATTTTCCTCTGGGATGTTGGGCTGGAGAGCAACCGCAGGTCTCACAACCAACGTGGAACCACAGGGGACAGGAAAGCAGGTCCTCCAGCATTCAGGTGACCAGTCGGTGATTCTCATCCACGACCATGGGATTGTAGGGTTATGGCGCTGAAGCCAAGGTAGGCCGAGAATAACCTTGTGGACTGGTGCACTGGTAATGGTGAATGGGTGAGTGGTTAGTGATATGTATGGTGGTTCCAGATCCTAGAGGCCAACAGTCAAGACCTTGAACCGGAAAGGAGAGGAGAGTGGGTAGGTAGTATTATTGAGAGAGGAGGCAAGGGTCTGATCCATAAAGTTCCCCGCGGTGCCGGAATCCATTAAAGCTGTAGACACAGGGCATGAGGGACAGTCAGCCAGAGTGATGGTACTAGTCTAACAGGAAGAGCAGTAGATGGAATACTCACTCCTGGTCTGGGGGATGTACCACCATGTGACCGTCCCTCTACTCTAGTAACGGACACCGCTTGTGCCCTCCCTGGCCACAGTACAGATAGAGCCCCAGCTGTATCCGTCTGCGTCGTTCTGCCGCGGAAAGTTGTGTGACCCCTAACTCCATGGGTTGAGGCTCTGATCTGAACACTTGCTGAAGAAGGGAGAGAAGCGAGGGAGATGCTGACCCTCCCGGAGTTGGTTATGCATACGGATGGACAACGAGTGTCCAGGGTGAGGTTGTTATCTCGGCAGGCCAGTTCCATCTGGACTCGCACAGACCTCTTCCAAATAACAGCTGCTACTGTCCGGAAGGTAAGCGCATACTCAGCAGCCGTCTGACTCCCCTGCTGGAGCTGAAGTAGACGCTCACCTCTAGAGGTCGACCGATTATGATTTTTCAACGCCGATACCGATTATTGGAGGCCCAAAAAAAAGCAGATACTGATTAATCGGCCGATTTTTATTTATCTGTAATAATGATAATTACAACAATACTGAATGAACACTTATTTTAACTTAATAGATCAATAAAATCAATTTAGCCTCAAGTAAATAATGAAACGTTCAATTTGGTTTAAATAATGCAAAAACAAAGTGTTGGAGATTAAAGTAAAAGTGCAATATGTGCTATGTAAGAAAGCTAACGTTTCAGTTCCTTGCTCAGAACATATGAAAGCTGGTGGTTCTTTTTAACATGAGTCTTCAATATTCCCAGGTACGAAGTTTTAGGTTGTAGTTATTATAGGAATTATATGACTATTTCCCTCTATACCATTTGTATTTCATTAACCTTTGACTATTGGATGTTCTTATAGGCACTTTAGTATTGTCAGTGTAACAGTATAGCTTCCGTCCCTCTCCTCACTCCTCCCTGGGTTTGAACCAGAAACACAACGACAACAGCCACCCTCGAAGCAGTATTACCCATGCAGAGCAAGGGAAACAACCACTGCAAGGCTCAGAGCGAGTGACGTTTGAAACGCTATTAGCGCGCACTAACTAGCTAGCCATTTCACTTCGGTTACCCCAGCCTTATCTCGGGAGTTGATAGGCTTGAAGTGATAAACAGTGCAATGCTTGACGCACAACGAAGAGCTGCTGGCAAAACGTACGAAAGTGCTGTTTGAATGAATGTCTACTCGCCTGCTTCTGCCTACCACCGCTCAGTCGGATACTTAGATACTTGTATGCTTGTATGCTCAGTCAGGTTACATGCAACGCAAGACACGCTAGATAATATCTAGTAATATCATCAACCATGTGTAGTTAACTAGTGATTATGATTGATTGATTGTTTATAAGATCAGTTTAATGCTAGGTAGCAACTTACCTTGGCTTACTACATTTGCGTAACAGGCCGTCTCCTTGTGGAGAGCAACGAGAGAGAGGCAGGTCGTTATTGCGTTGGACTAGTTAACTGTAAGGTTGCAAGATTGTATCCCCCGAGCTGACAAGGTGAAAATCTGTCATTCTGCCACTGAACGAGGCAGTTAACCCACCAAATTGGCGACCAAAAATACCTTGAAATCGGCCCTAATTAATCTGCCATTCCGATTAATTGGTCAACCTCTACTCACCTTCCCCTTTGCCCTCCGCGGGATGATCAAAAATAAATTTAAAACAGAGCCATGAACCCCTCATAAGACTCTAGTTCCTCTTCTCGTCCCTCCCCGTCCGCTTTAGCCCATTCCAATGCCAGCCCAGAAATAACCGTGGCAACCTTAGGCCTCTCGGTGCTAGGAACTCCCATCTGATGTGCGAAATAGAAGAAGCACTGAAGGTGGAAGCCACGGCCTTTGGATGATGTCCCGTCATATTTCTCCGGAAGGGATAGACGGGCATTGCTGACCTGAGCGGGTTGCTGAATGGGCAACTCGTTGGGTAGACTGGCTCCAGAATATCCTCCGCTGTTGAGACATTGTAGACTGGAGAATATCTTTCAGTTGAGTCAGCTGATCATGGTGCTTATGAAGAAAGTCACCTTGTTCATTGATCGTCTGGGAGATGTCTGGTAGTCCTGCTGCTTCCATTTTTTGAGTTGCTATTCTGTAATGATGGGGTGGTGAGTCGGAAGCAGGTGCAACGTTAAATTAAACAACCAAACCAAGAACACGACACTATCATAAGGCAGTACACCGATCCACAAGAACAATACCAACTGGTGAGTGAACATGGGAGAATGACATATAAAGTGGGGGAAATTATGGAGCCCAGGTGTGAATCATAATTCATAATAATGATTCACAGGTGCGTGTAATGAGTGCCAGTTGTGCGTAATGATGAATCCCAGGACCGATGGTTAGTACTCTGGTGATATCGTGCGCCGTAGGGGAGGAGCAGGAGCAGAGGTGACAAGACCTGTGTTTTTTTCACATGGGGCCCTGTAAATGGGATTTCCTCTACACTTAACTGGTTTCTAGCAGCTAATGGAATTCCTCAGCCTGAGGAGTCACAGGCAGCTATAGTCTCTAGTAAGGTTCAGAGAAAATCTCTATCTCTTCTGCCACGGGTGAGATCTGTGTATTACTTTTGAAAGGGAGTAGAGGCATTCATTTAACCCCATGTTCTTCCTCAGGCACTGTTGAGACTAGTCCATTTTGACACTGAAGCCATTCTAGGGCACAAGTGAAGTTTCTAGGCCAGAATGACTTGTGTATGCAACTCGAAACTTCTAGATGTCCTATGTTATTTCATTATATGATATGAATATGTGATATGATATGTGATATGATAAGCGTGATATGTCGGTCAATATGGACTATGCAGACAAGTTGGTGTAAGAAGAGAGCAGTTGGCTCCATATGGATCACCTTACCTCTGACAGAGCCAAGTACTGCAGTTCTACTGGACTCAGTGGGGGGGTTGATCAACTCCAGTCCAGCCCTTGGGGATTCCCAACTTCTATTTGGAGTTACTGAAATCGAAATCTTTGACCTTTTGGGCCTCATTGATACTTCAATTCCTATGGAGGGGTTGATTTCTATGGGGGTGTGCAGCCCTCCAGTAATTCAAACAATGGCTGTTGCTCTCCAGACTCGATCATTGTGCGTCGTCAGCATGCACAGCGGGAAACAAACACCATTGCTGAGGGACGCCATTGTAATGACTTTTTGATTTTTTTCCTTTTTCCTTTTCATTCCCATCTTATTTTCAGGAGCATTTTAAACATTTTAAAATAATTTTGGAGATCAAAGCTTTCAGACCTAGCTTTCATCCCAAATGTTATTTCCCTATATAGGTGCTTTTAGTATAGTGCACTATAGGGAATATAGTCCCATTTGGGGCGCAACCCTACGACTAGAGCCACCAGCTCCACGCTGTTGTATGTCAATACAATATGGTAATCAACCTTTCAACCAATGGACTGTCAGTCACTGTAGCAACAGCTTTCTTTAGTGCCTCCATATGCTGCCCTAAGTCTTCTGCCCACTGTCAGATCAAATTTGATGCCACAGCACCCTCTGGTGAAATAATTGGTATAACATTCAATTTGATCAGGCTTAATTAATGACCCATATTTGCTGTCTCATTCCTTTTCATAAATGCCTTTTCATGTTCCTGCTGGACTACTTAGAGCTCAGAAAAGCGAGGCGTTTCAAAGTTCTGTGTCCCTGGATTGAATCTCCTGACTGCATGTCTATTACAGTGTACAGCACGCCCAATAATTCACATTAAACAACAGTAGACTACAGAGAGACATTTTCTTTCAGTAATAGTTACTGCTTCATGCCTTTTCTGCAGGTACCTGAAGCCTGACGAGAACAAAAAGTCAAAACACAAGACTGCTGTCAAGAAGAAGACCCTTAACCCAGAGTTTAACGAGGTAAGGAAGGACATGCTCTCTTCCTCTCTTTCCTCTGTCTCCCTTTTTCCACTCTTAGAGAAATCTTGTCTCTCTCAGACATCACATATCCCTCTAATAATCAATCCCACTTAAGACTTGATACTTAGGAGGAACCAGATATTTTAAGATCAAGCTTCAAATAAGTTATGAAACCCATTTTTCAAACTTGGCTAATTATACCTGACTTTGTTCCAGTATGATGAAAATCATGACTTTAAAGGTCCAATGCAGCTGTTTTTTTTATCTCAATATCAAATCATTTCTTGGTAACAATTAAGTACCTTAATGTGATTTTTTTATTTTTTATTAAAATGGTCAAAAAGAAGAACAAAATGTCTTCAAGTGAGGAGGGGAAAACTGATAATTAGCTGTTATTGGCTGAGAGGTTTGGAACTCTTTCATATTGATCAATTAAACTGCTTAATGTCACCATCGAAGGCCAAAACCTTTAATGCTGACTCATTGTACATTTACTCTTCTTACCGACAGCAGATATCACCTCTCCCCATATTTCTCTTTTATCTGTCCCCCTGTATCTACCTGGGTGGCCTTTATTACACAATAGTGTACATTATTACACAATAGTGTACATTTTCCTGGGCTTCCACTGCATTCAGAAGACATTTTGGTTCAATATGTCGAACATATAACCTTGAGTATTGATGGATTGATACCAAAATGTATTCTCTTTGTGGCCTTCTGAGTGGTTCAGCAGTCTTAAGGCACTGCAGTGCTTGAGGCGTCACTACAGATCCAAGTTCGATCCCGGGCTGTGTCACAGCTGGCTGCGACTGGAAGACCCATGAGGCAAAGCATAACCCAGCGTTGTCCGGGTTAGGGGAGGGTTTGGCCGTCCGGGATGTCCTTGTCCCATCGCGCTCTAGCGACTCCTGTGGCTGGCCGGGCGCATGCACGCTGACACGGTCGCCAGTTGTACGGTGTTTCCTCTGACACATTGATGAGGCTGGCTTCCGGGTTGAGATTGTTTAAAATATTATTTAAATATAATTCCTTTGATTATGTTTCTTGTGGAATCTTACTGGCTTTTTGGGGATAACCTTGCTGCCTGTATGAAGCTGTATGGCCAGTCACATTTTTACATATTTTTTTGTAGGAGTTCTTCTACGAAATCAAATACGCCGACCTCAGCAAGAAAACCCTGGAGGTAACCGTGTGGGATTACGACATCGGCAAGTCCAACGATTTCATAGGTAAGCACTAAGCAGGTGACCACGTTACCAAGTGTAGTGACCTGAACAGTTCAACAACACCGGTGACACTCCGGCCCAGGCTCTCCTGGGTCTTCTATTTACAAGCACGAAACACTGACGCTTGATGCATGCCAGCCAGGCTATAAGCTTGTCAAGTTGTCATGCCGACATGTGGTTGGTGGGCGAGGAGATGAACTTGAAAGTGACAGGGATCCAACTTTTTCTGAATCCCTAACAAAAAACCCATTCCTCTCTTTTGATGATACACTCCTCAAGAGTCCTGAGCACTCATCAGGAGTTTGAGCTGTTCACTCATCCACTTTAGCTATTGTGTAGGGGAGAGTGGGGTATGTTGAGCTATTTTTTACATTCAACATCACTACGTCAAAGAATAGATTTGTATTCTTTCTAACAAAGATATCGACATATATTTCAGGATGTTGTATATGAACTAATCAGAATCCATGTAAACAGAACAGTTTTGAAAACATAGCTTTTCCAACAAAAGTGGTCTCTTGGAACAACTTACCCCGGGGTAAGTTGAGCATAGGGACAGGGTAAGTGAAGCCGCCTTGGGGTAAGTGGGTTATGGTGTCCTGTGACGGTGAATGTCCTATTAGGTCAAAGTTTAATTCATGGAATGGTGTATTGTAAACTCAGCAAAAAAAGAAACCTCCTTTTTTCCAGGACCCTGTCTTTCAAAGAGCATTCGTAAACATCCAAATAACTTCACAGATCTTCATTGTAAAATGTTTACACACTGTGTCCAGTGCTTGTTCAATGAACCATAAACAATTAATGAACATGCACCTGTGGAACGGTCATTCAGACACTAACATCTTACAGACGGTAGGCAATTAAGGTCACAGTTATGAAAACTTAGGACACTAAAGAGGCCTTTCTACTGACTCTGAAAAACACCAAAATAAAGATGCCCAGGGTTCCTGTTCATCTGTGTGAACGTGCCTTAGGCATGCTGCAAGGAGGCATGAGGAATGCAGATGTGGGCAGGGCAATAAATTGCAATGTCCGTACCTTGAGACGCCTAAGACAGCGCTACAGGGAGACAGGACACACAGCTGATCGTCCTCACAGTGGCAGACCATGTGTAACAACACCTGCACAGGATCGGTACATCCGAACATCACACCTGCGGGACAGGTATAGGATGACAACATCAACTGTGCGAGATACACCAAGGCCCGCACAATAACTCCATCAGTGTTCAGACTGTGCGCAATAGTCTGAGAGAGGCTGGACTGAGGCTTGTAGGCCTGTTGTAAGACAGGTCCTCACCAAACATCACCGCCAACAATGTCGCCTATGGGCAAAACCCACCGTCACTGGACCAGACAGGACTGGCAAAAAGTGCTCTTCACTGATGAGTCGCAGTTTTGTCTCACCGGGGGTGATGGTCGAATTTGCGTTTATCGTCAAAGGAATTTGTGTTACCCTGGGCATCAGACTGTTACACCGAGGCCTGTGCTCTGGAGCGGGATCGATTTGGAGGTGGAGGGTCCATCATGGCCTGGGGCGGTGTGTCACAGCATCATCAGACTGAGCTTGTAGTCACTGCAGGCAATCTCAATGCTGTGAGTTACAGGGAAAACATCCTCCTCCCTCATGTGGTACCCTTCCTGCAGGCTCTACCTGACATGACCATCCAGCATGACAATGCCACCAGCCATACTGCTCGTTCTGTGCATGATTTCCTGCAGGAATGTCATTATCTGCCATGGCCAGCGAAGACCCCGGATCTCAATCCCATTGAGCATGTCTAGGACCTGTTGGATCGGTGGGTGAGGGCTATTCCCCCCAGAAGTGTACGGAAACTTGCCTTGCTGGAAGAGTGGGTAACATCTCACAGCAAGAACTGGCACATCTGGTGCAGTCCATAAGGAGGAGATGCGCTGCAGTAATAAATGCAGCTGGTGGCCACACCAGATACTGACTGTTATTTTTCATTTTGATCCCCCCTTTTTTCAGGGACACATTTATTCAATTTCTGTTAGTCACATGAATGTGGAACTTGTTCAGTTTATGTCTCAGTTGTTACAAATATATACACATGTTAAGTTTGCTGAAAATAAACGCATTTGCAGTGAGAGGACATTTCGTTTTTGAAAGAATGCCTACATTCAGCAATACAGTGCCTACGGAACGTATTCATATATATATATATATATATATATTAAATCCTCCACGATCTACACACAATAACCAATAATGACAAAGCGATAAGAGGTTGTTTGAAATTTTATCATGTGTTTTAAAAATAAAAACATACCTTATTTACATACACTACCGTTCAAAAGTTTGGGGTCACTTAGAAATATCCTTGTTTTTTAAATCCTTGTTTTTGTCCGTTAAAATAATATAATTATTGATCAGAAATACAGTGTAGACATTGTTAATGTTGTAAATGACTATTGTAGGTGGAAAAGTCTGATTTTTAAAGTAAAGGGGCTGAATAATTTTGCACGCCCAATTTTTCAGTTTTTGATTTGTTAAAATTTTTTGAAATATCCAATAAATGTCGTTCCACTTCATGATTGTGTCCCACTTGTTGTTGATTCTTCACAAAAAAATACAGTTTTGTATCTTCATGTTTGAAGCCTGAAATGTGGCAAAAGGTCGCAAAGTTCAAGGGGGCCGAATACTTTCGCAAGGCACTGTACATGTTTGTTTTTTTGTCAATTTACCTTTTCATTGTCATTCAGTCTATTTTTTCATCCCTTGCTGCTGCCGAATGGACTTCTTCCCTCACTTTCTTGGCTGCTCCCAACAACCTCAAGGGCGGTTTAGACCCCTGCTTGTTTCATATTTGTATACACGGGGCATGATGGCGCCTGCCATCAAATTAAAGGTGCACCGTATTTAAAGGGATGCCTTAAGATCACACTGCTGATTTTGCAGGTTTTCCTACTTACAAAGCATGTAGAGAGAGGTCTGTCATTTTTATCATAGGTACACTTCAACTCCGAGAGACGGAATCTAAAACAAAAATCAAGGAAATCACATTGTATGATTTTTTAAGTAATTAATTTGCATTTTATTGCATGACATAAGTATTTGATCACCTACCAACCAGTAAGAATTCCGTCTCTCACAGATCTGTTAGTTTTTCTTTAAGAAGCCCTCCTGTTCTCCACTCATTACCTGTATTAACTGCAACTGTTTGAACTTGTTACCTGTATAAAAGACACATGTCCACACACTCAATCAAACAGACTCCAACCTCTCCACAATGGCCAAGACCAGAGAGCTGTGTAAGGACATCAAGAATAAAATTGTAGACCTAGGTAAGCAGCTTGGTGAGAAGGCATCAACTGTTGGCACAATTATTAGAAAATGGAAGAAGTTCAAGATGACGGTCAATCACCCTCGGGCCGGGGCTCCATGCAAGATCTCACCTCGTGGGGCATCAATGATCATGAGGAAGGTGAGGGATCAGCCCAAAACTACACGGCAGGACCTGGTCAATGACCTGACGAGAGCTTGGACCACAGTCTCAAAGAAAACCATTAGTAACACACTATGCCGTCATGGATTAAAATCCTGCAGCGCACGCAAGGTCCCCCTGCTCAAGCCAGCGCATGTCCAGGCCCATCTGAAGTTTGCCAATGACCATCTGGATGATCCATTGGAGGAATGGGAGAAGATCATGTGGACAAAAACATAGCTTTTTGGTCTAAACTCCACTCGCCATGTTTGGAGGAAGAAGAAGGATGTGTACAACCCCAAGAACACCATCCCAACCGTGAAGCATGGAGGTGGAAACATCATTCTTTGGGGATGCTTTTCTGCAAAGGGCACAGGACGACTGCACCGTATTAAGGGGAGGATGGATGGGGCCATGTATCGCGAGATCTTGGCCAACAACCTCCTTCCCTCAATAAGAGCATTGAAGACCCGAAACACACAGACAGGGCAACTAAGGACTGGCTCCGTAAGAAGCATCTCAAGGTCCTGGAGTGGCCTAGCCAGTCTCCAGACCTGAACCCAATAGATAATCTTTGGAGGGGGCTGAAAGTCCGTATTGCCCAGCGACAGCCCCGAAACCTGAAGGATCTGGAGAAGGTCTGTGTGGAGGAGTGGGCCAAAATCCCTGCTGCAGTGTGTGCAAACCTGGTCAAGAACTACAGGAAATGTATGATCTCTGTAATTGCAAACAAAGTTTTCTGTACCAAATATTAAATTCTGCTTTTCTGATGTATCAAATACTTATGTCATGCAATAAAATGCAAATGAATTACTTAAAAATCATACAATGTGATTTTCAGGATTTTTGTTTTAGAATCCGTCCCTCACAGTTGAAGTGTACCTATGATAAAAAATTACAGACCTCTACATGCTTTGTAAGTAGGAAAACCTGCAAAATCGGCAGTGTATCAAATACTTGTTCTCC
This sequence comes from Oncorhynchus masou masou, assembly GCF_036934945.1. Taxonomy (NCBI): domain Eukaryota; kingdom Metazoa; phylum Chordata; class Actinopteri; order Salmoniformes; family Salmonidae; genus Oncorhynchus; species Oncorhynchus masou. The sequence goes on from NC_088222.1 coordinate 57,512,726, forward strand.
CCACTGTAGTTCCTAATGCTTTTTACCACTTGCGACATAATTTTAATCCCAGAGTGGGATCATCATTTTCCTTTCACATGTGGACTAACATTCATTGTGGTATTGTGTTGAGAAGGAAAGTGCAGTCATCACCATAAAAATGAAGAATACATTTCTTTAGGAGTTAGGCCTACGACTTTCTTTAAACTTTCTTCACAAAAACACTGCTGGGGCCTAATAATAATACCTATATGAGGCTGCATGGAGGTGTACACGTTTTACATGTGTTTTTATAATCGCTATCTAGCTTACCTTGTCACAAGTGTACATAAGTGTAAATTGACCGGTCTGTTCACCAAGTGTCCAGTAGAGGGCGCAGCTACTCCAGGAATCCACTGAGGTGAAGCCTCCTGCTTCTTAACTTATGCTTTCCTGTCAATTCTGTAACACATGCTATTGACTGACTGGCCTAGCCTATATAGACACTCAGATCTATTGACTGACTGTCCTAGCCTATATAGACACTCAGATCTATTGACTGACTGGCCTAGCCTATATAGACACTCAGATCTATTGACTGACTGGCCTAGCCTATATAGACACTCAGATCTATTGACTGACTGGCCTAGCCTATATAGACACTCAGATCTACAATAGAGCTAAGTTCACTGTCATGGACATTTTATTAGCTGGGCTAACATATATCAACATCATTTTTGGACAAGGTGGCCTAATGACGGTTTAAATCGCGAGAAGAGAGTAATGTATCTATGTGAAAGCTATATGAAAAAGTAGCTCTCATGCTAGAAAATGATAATGTGCTCAGAGTTTTATATTGATAAGAACAAGGTTGAACACATAAAACGCTTGCATTCTCAGGTTTAAACATTGGTCACCAGTCTCACTTCAAAGAGGCCTATTCTACTATGGACAGCCTGTTCAGGAGGGAGCAACATCACATGGTATTCAGAGAACAGTTGTGATTGTCTTTTGGGTATTGTGTTAGTTCAAACTATTTAGTTTCTATCGTCCATCAATGTGTTGCGTTCTAACCCTTTTCTACTGTTCTGCCATCCCCGGTCTCAGGTGGTGTGTCCCTGGGCATCAGTGCAAACGGGGAGAGGCTCAAACACTGGTTCGACTGTCTCAAAAACAAGGACAAGAAAATTGAGCGATGGCACACACTGACCAACGAACTTCCTGGTACAACATTCAATGACTAATGGCCCCTCCCCACGACCTACTGTGGACAGGAGTTCAGCCTTGATCGACTAATACACACTCCAGCTTTCCCGTTTCCAGAGACGTTTAACAAATCAAAGCTCTTCTTTTCTGTATTTCTATCCTAAGGTTTTGGTCTCATCCGTTATCTTCTATCCCTTTCTGATGATAATGTGCTGTGTCTTTAGGGCTTTGCTGCACAGAACTAGAATGAGATGAGAATCTATTTCTGTGGTTTGCTGTCCGGCAATGCATATTCACTGGGTTTACTGGCAGCAGATTGTGGGGAGTGTGCACTTTGTTGAAATGAAAGGAGAAAAGGGTGGATTATTCACTTCAAACACTTCTCTAAAAAGTACATGTATTGTTTAAAGTCTAGCATGCAGCTCCACACACCTCTGCTGTTCCTCTGAAGTTCATGTTTGCCAGAGAAAGGGGGCTAAAGACCCAAGTAATGTGTTTTATAGAGAGCCTACTTTCAGGTCATTGTGATGAAGGGTTTGGGCTGTGATGAAGGGTTTGGGCTAAGGGAGGGAAATGTGGAAGGGGAGGGGGCAAGGCATTTTAATATGCTCGCTCTAAGTACTGTATCTCGTTGCTTATGTGTTTCAGTTGTTTTTTAAGTAGTGTAAAATGTACGCCACCCCAGTCAGTATATCAGATGAATGTAGGGTGCTGTGTGTTATTGAACTAGTTCATACATAAAAATCAAGGTCTGATAAATATCACAGTTGCGTTGGATAGCATGGGAGGAAGAGAATTGAACTTCTGCAGCCTAATGGCAAATGTTTTTATGACGTTGCCTGAGGCAGAATATTACCATTAATCTATATTTTTACATTTCCTCATTGGCTGTTTAATTATTAATGATGAGAAGGCAATATGGCTCAACTCATTTCATGCTTATATTTTGAAATCAAAGTCGTTTTTGATATTAATTAATCATTTTATGTTCACCTTTTTATTGTTGCCCTAAAATGTATGTTTGTGTGCGCGTGCATATTTGTGCTGTATGTGTGTCTGAACGCGACCGAGAATTGTCCTTTTAATTGTGAAATATTAAACTGGCCAATTCTTACACAATAGGTAATAACTGTACATGTATTGCTAGTGTTTTCCGCTGCATAACAGCTAACAACCAGTGGTGGAAAAAGTACCCAATTGTCATACTTGAGTAAAAGTAAAGATACCATAATACAAAATGACTCAAGTAAAATGGAAGTCATCCAATAAAATCCTACTTGAGTAAAAGTCTAAAAGTATTCGATTTTATAAATATACTTAAGTATGAAAAGTAAAAGTAGAAATCATTTCAAATTCCTTATATTAAGTAAACCACACAGCACGATTTTCTTGTTTTTTAAATGTACAGATAGCCAGCCACTCCAACACTCAGACATAATTTACAAACAAAGCATTTGTGTTTAGTGGGTTTACCAGATCAGATGAAGTAGGGATGACCAGGTGTCAGGGGAAAAGTACATTTATTTTCTTTTGGAAAGTAGTGGAAAAATATAAATAGTAAAATAAAGTACAGATACCCCCAAAAAAATACTTAAGTAGTACTTTAAAGTATTTTTACTTATTAAGTACTTTACACCTCTGATAACAACTATGACATTACATGATTATAAGTTGTTTAATTTTGTGTTATAATTTTATTTTCCCCATAGTGTTGTTTTGTCAAAGCTTATGTCTTACTTGAAAAATGTAAAGACATGTCCCATTTCATTCTTAAAAATGCTGTGAGCTTAATTTCAAGAAAAACCTCCCAAGGGGTATATTTTCCATCTTCATTGACAAACCCACTTCTTGTTACTACTTCATGTTCAAAGTTTAGTCAAGACGCTGTAAAATATTGCACTTGTCAATCTGAGCGTTACGGTCTCTCTGGCCTGGTGTGGACTAACCTCACGTTGCAGGAGTAAAATAAACACCTGAAACTCGATCCCCTACATACGGGCCTTGACGAGAAGAAAACTTCTGCACTGTTCAACCAATCCAGTAGATGTGGAGGAGTTCAGATGGAGTGGTTCCCTGTTAACATCCTAAAGTGGAAGTCTCTCTTTCCATTTCCATCTGGTTGTTGGGCACTCGGCAGAGGCTATGTGTGGACAGTGATTTGTGAAATGCTAACTCTCATTGGCTATGTGGCAGTGCTGGCAGTCCAATATTCACCCCCTCTACAGTACCAACGAGAAGTTGTTTTGGACACCAAGGTCCAACCCAATCTATTCCTCAATTCTACAGGGCGTCAGGCAGGCAATCAAGGTGGTCGCTTTCTTGAATGCATATACAGTCGCAACAGTTAACTTGTGACATTTTTTAAAAATCTGTTTGCCTTTGTACAAAACAAAAGGATATTATAACAAAAATGCATGCAAATGTGATTGGTAAGTCAGGAAATGACTGCTTAATGATACTGCTGTTTTTTCTTTGGGGAAAAAAATAACTGCTACAAGAATGTCAATCTTTCTTCTGGACAACGTTTTGTACCTTTGAACACTATTGTATTGCCTGCGAGGCTGCTGTATTGATTGTCTGGGAATGTGACCGCATGTGAAGAGAAATCTCTCCCTCTCTGTTTGTTCATTTTGTTTACACTCAGGTGGTTGTTTGCATAATTCTGTTGGTCCTATGGTAAAAAAATATATATATAAATATTTTCTCCTATTTCATCTTACTTTTGCACCGAATGGCCGAATGATTGTGCCTTTTCTTTTGTAATAGTGTATTTTTGCTATGCTCACTTTACAAAGATTAGATTGATATTAGCTCTTAATATGTAAATAATACATGGCACATTTATATTACTGTATGTGTGTTGGGGTTCCGAACACTGTTTCACTCTTTTGAAATTTCCCACCCAAATGACAGGAGCCCAGAGTGTCGTTCCGCTGTTTCATGGTGGTGACAGTGAAGGCAGGGGTGCAAGATTGAGTTGGAAGCATAGACCATGTTTGTACAATATACGTCTGTGAGTGGAAGTGGTCACAATGACAGGCAACAGGGCCTGTATTCACTAAACGTCTCAAAGTAGGAGTGCTGATCTAGGATCGGTTTTGCCCTTTTAAATCATAATTAATACAGTTATATGGACAGGGGGGACCTGATCCTAAATCGGCACCCTACTGATGATCTATTGGTTCTGTTTCTTTGTTGCAGTCTGCACAGGGCCGACTGTTTAATGCCCCATATAGCATTATTTTTGTGGTGAAAATTTTATATAATAGTTTAAATAGGAAAGAACAGATTGATGAATCAAATGTTTTGTATATCAGTTCATAAACCCGACACCATCGTATTGGGACATAAGACAATCTGTTCACAACTATCTTGAACTTTATGCGGTATAGTTGTCAAACCTCTCGACCTTAACTAAAACTGATATATATATATATATATATATTATGATTTATACTAATAATTTTAAGCCATGCATGGTTTGTGATTGGCGGCAGACTAACACATTTATTCTTTTCTCTTTTGAGTAATTTCATCTTCCATTTTTGTGGCAGAGCTGCAATGAGTTGCTTATATATATATATATATATATATATATATATATATATATATATATATATATATATATATATATACCTTTGTTAATTGCTTGTATGACAACATTTTACCATCCTTATTTACAAATGTCATTCATTAACATGATCCCTTCCTTATAACCTTGTACATTTTTTCCAAGAAAATGTGTCTATCCTCTTTCAGTACATTGGAGATTCGATATTTGGCCAGCCTCTTCTGGAGGATGAAATTGGAATGGTAACCAACGCTGTATGGCTTCATTTAGAGAGGAGGATACTTTAAACAGGGTTCCATTGTCAATCCACCGGAAAGGGTTGGTTTTAATCTGCATAACAGCAAAGAGACCCCTTTTTAACATTGGATGTGGCTCTTTAGTAGCCTGCTGGAAAACTGCCTTCAGAAAGAATTCATACCACTTGACTTATTCCATTGTTGTTTTATGGCCTGAATTCTAAATGTATTTGTTTCTCGCACACATCGACACACAATACCCCATAATGACAAAGTGAAAAATCAATACATTGTAGAAGCACAGCGGTTATGGCTGAGTCTTTCTGGGTCTTTAAGTTTGAGTCTTTAAGCACTTTCCACATCTGGATTGTGCAACATTTGCCCATTAATCACAGCATCATGCTGTGGGGATTCTTTTCAGTGGAAGGGACTGGGTGACTAGTCGGGATCGAGGGAAAGATGAACAGAGCAAAGTACGGAGAGATCCTTGATGAAAACCTGCTCCACAGCGCTCATGATCTCAGACTGGGACGAAGGTTCACCTTCCAACAGGACAACGACCCTAAGCACACAGCCAAGACAACGCAGGAGTGGCTTTGGTACAAGTCTCTGAATGTCCTTGAGTGACCCAACCAGAGCCACCGCCATGCTTTATTGTAGGGATGGTGCCAGGTTTTCTTCAGATGTGGCCCTTGGCATTCAGGCCAAAGATTTCAATCTTGTTTTATCAGAACAGAGAATCGTTTCAGAACAGAGAATTGTTTCTCATGGTCTGAGTCTTTAGGTGCCTTTTGCCAAACTCCAAGCGGGCTGTCACTGGAGGAGTGGCTTCGGTCTGGCCACTCTACCATAAAGGCCTATTGGTGGAGTGCTGCAGAGATGGTTGTCCTTCTGGAAGGTTCTCCCAACTCCATGGAGGACCTCTAGAGCTCTGTCATTATTTTTAATACATTTGCAAATCTTTCTAAAAACCTGTGTTTTCGCTTTGTCATTATGGGGTAATGTGTGTAGATTGCTGAAAAAAAATGTTTTCTTTAATCAATTTTAGAATACGGATGTAACGTAACAAAATGTGGAAAAAGTCAAGGGGTCTGAATACTTTCCGAATGCACTGTAAAAACTGATTCTAGACATACTATATTGAAAGATTTTACCTGGTTTCCATGTATTTTCATAGTTTTCAATTATTTCTAGTAATTGTCTAATGTTGTCTCCAATATATCTTCCTTTTGAGAATCCTGTCTGATTCTGATGAGTAACATCCGGTAGGACCTTTTTAATTCTATGACATTTTGCCAATATTTTTGTGTCGCAACATTGAAGGTTTAGGGGCCTACATTTTTTGGCAGATACTGAGTCTTTGTACTGCCCCCCTGGCTCCTGCCCCAGTAAGAGAGAGATCGGTCCCTCTTTTGGTGTGTCTGATAGTTTGCCATTTATATACAGTACAAGTAATTAAAATATGATATCAGTGGATGAAACAGTAGTTCATAAGAAGTTTGATATATCTCTATGGGATCGAGGCCATAAAAACGTATCTTAAATTGAGGTTGGAAGAACTTGACGAGAACATTTAGCATACAAATATTTATTAATTCAAAACCTATTGTCTGTACGTTATTTTTGGTTGTGTTTATATGCTTGTGAAAAGATGTTCAGTGCTTCAGTAGTATATTTTTCGACATCATTTTAGTTTTTCTATTTCTGTAGTAAGTCAAATTGACTCCATTGACAGAAAACATTATTATATATATTTTTTATGAAAACTGAATTGAGTAGCCTCCAAAGGCACATTTTAGGCATCCCATATGATATGTTGGACCGCTAAACCTGTATTGTGCAGGAAAATAAATCTGTTACGAATTCCAAGTATATTTTGCAAGGTCCGGGTTTTTAAGCCTTCAAATATCAATCAATTCCAGCGTGTCCATAATATTTTCAATCAAATCAAATGTATTTATAAAGCCCTTCGTACAGCTGATATCTCAAAGTGCTGTACAGAAACCCAGCCTAAAACCCAAAACAGCAAGCAATGCAGGTGTAGAAGCATGGTGGCTAGGAAAACCTCCCTAGGCCAGAACCTAGGAACCAGGCTATGAGGGGTGGCCAGTCCTCTTCTGGCTGTGCCGGGTGGAGATTATAACAGAACATGGCCAAGATGTTCAAATGTTCATAAATGACCAGCATGGTCCAATAATAATAATTAGGCAGAACAGTTGAAACTGGAGCAGCAGCACGGTCAGGTGGACTGGGGACAGCAAGGGGTCATCATGTCAGGTAGTCCTGAGGCATGGTCCTAGGGCTCAGGTCCTCTGAGAGAGAGAAAGAAAGAGAGAATTAGAGAGAGCACACTTAAATTCACACAGGACACCGAATAGGACAGGAGAAGTACTCCAGATATAACAAACTGACCCTAGCCCCCCGACACAAACGGCTGAGACAGGAGGGGTCAGGAGACACTGTGGCACCATCCGATGATACCCCCGGACAGGGCCAAACAGGAAGGATATAACCCCACCCACTTTGCCAAAGCACAGCCCCCACACCACTAGAGGGATATCTTCAACCACCAACTTACCATCCTGAGACAAGGCCGAGTATAGCCCACAAAGATCACCGCCACGGCACAACCCATCCCTGAGTACCAGAGGGTGATAATTGGTAGTTTACAGTCTATTGATGTACTTAATACTGTGTTGTAGCACCCTACCATAATAGTATAATTATTTCTATCTTGGAGACTAATTCGATTATTGTAAATATTTTCAAAGAAGTTTGTATCATCAATATTACGAGCCACATCTGTTTATCATCAAGTAGTATATTCAAGGCAATCCATCCTTGAGGATCTATTTTAACTGATTGCACCTCAAGATCTACAGTTGAAGTCGGTAGTTTACATACACCTTAGCCAAATACATTTATAATCAGTTTTTCACAATTCCTTACATTTAATCCTAGTAAAAATTCCCTGTTTTAGGTCAGCTGGATCACCAGTTTATTTTAAGAATGTGAAATAGTAGAGACTGATTTATTTCAGCTTATATTTCTTTCATGACATTCCAAGTGGGTCAGAAGTTTACATACATTGAATTAGAATTTAGTAGCATTGCCTTTAAAATGTTTTACTCGGGTCAAACATTTCAGGTAGCCTTCCACAAGCTTCCCACAATAAGTTGGATCAATTCTGGCCCATTCCTTTTTATTTATTTTTATTTTACTAGGCAAGTCAGTTAAGAACAAATTCTTATTTTCAATAACGGCCTAGGAACAGTGGGTTAACTGCCTGTTAAGGGGCAGAACGACAGATTTTTTACCTTGTCAGCTCTGGGATTTGAACTTGCAACCTTTCGGTTACTAGTCCAATGCTCTAACCACTAGCTGGTGTAACTGAGCCAGATTTTTAGGCCTCCTTGCTCGCACACACTTTTCAATTCTGGCCACAAATGTTCTATAGGATTGAGGTCAGGGCTTTGTAATGGCCATTCCAATACCTTGACTCTGTTGTCCTTAAGCCATTTTGCCACAAATTTGGAAGTATGCTTGGGTTCATAGCCCATTTGGAAGACCCATTTGCGACCAAGCTTTAACTTCCTGGCCGATGTCTTGAAATTTTGCTTCAATACATCCACATAATTTTCCTACCTCATGATGCCATCTATTTTGTGAAGTGCACCAGTCCCTCCTGCAGCAAAGCACCCCCACAATTTGATGCTGCCACCCCGTGCTTCACGGTTGGTATGGTGCTTGCAAGCCTCCCCCTTTTTCTTCCAAACATAATGATGGTCATTAGGGCCAAAAAGTTATATATTTTTTTCATCTGACCAGAGGACATTTGTCCAAAAAGTATGATCTTTGGCCCCATGTGCAGTTGCAAAACGTAGTTTGGCTTTTCTTATGGCAGTTTCGGAGCAGTTGCTTCTTCCTTGCTGAGCAGCCTTTTAGGTTATGTCTATATAGGACTTGTTTTACTGTGGATATAGATACTTTTGTACCTGTTTCCTACAGCTTCTTCCCAATGTCCTTTGCTGTTGTTCTGGGATTGATTTGCACTTTTTCCCACCAAAGTACATTCATTGTCATTGTTGTAAAAATTACTTTTCATGCACAAAGTAGATGTCCTAACCAACTTGCCAAAACTATTGTTTATTAACAAGACATTTTTGGGGTGGTTGAAGAACAAGTTTTAATGACTTCAAGTGTATGTAAACCTCTGACTTCAACAGTAGATCATTCTTCAGTAGGATCAAAACACCTTTTGAATGACAGAAATATATTTTATTTTATATTTTTCATCTCTTTTTCCCAAGCCACTTTTTTCCCAAGTATTTAAATAAAACAATGTTTATTCTACATTACTTTTACTCATCTTATGAGAGATTCTCCAAAGTTGTAAAAATCCCGGCACAGTTTATTTTGGATAAAAAAAGAAATGGAATGAAGCTAAGCACAGGCAAATCCTAGAGGAAACCCTGGTTCAGTCTGCTTTCCAAAATACACTGGGAGACATTCACCAGGACCATAACCTAAAACACAAGACCAAATATACACTGAAGTTGTTTACCAAGATGACATTGAATGTTCCTGAGTGGCCTAGTTACAGTTTTAACTTAAAATGGCTTGAAATTCTATGACAAGACTTGAAAATGGGTGTCTAGCAATGATCAACAACCAACTTGACAGAGCTTGAAGAATTTTTGAGACTTACCCAGAAATACTCACAGCTGTAATTTCTGCCAAAGGTGTTTCTAACATGTATTGAGGGGTTCATTTAATATTTTTGTATTTCATTTTTAATAATTTGCAAATGTTTTTTTATGATTTCACTTTGTCATTATAGAGTATTGTGTGTAGATGGGTGAGAGAAAACATATATTTAATTGATTTTGAATTCAGGCTATAACACACAAAAAAATGAAGGCTTTTGCTTCAGGCCAGCACTAACACTCTTCTTTTAAAATAATCAACTAATAATGGTCTTGAGTTGGCTAGACTACAATTAGTTTAAATCAGGTGTTTTTTGTAGGGTAATACACTTCTGCTCATTAAGGTCAATGTCAAAGGTATTCAATTCCACAGACTTGTACGATGCATTTCTTCTTGGAGGGGGCTGGGTCAACCTGCATACCCTGTAGTTCTCCGGGACTGGAGCTGGAGTCCCCTGCTTTATGCTCTGAAACATCTTCACTTTGCTATGTTATTACAAAAATAAGAAATATGATAGACAAATCCTTGGCAATAGGGGCGTGTCAACTTCTCTGCAAGAGAATGGAACATAGATGGATTAAACTGAAACTGAAAACAAGCCTGTCCTCTGAGTGTATTTGTAATTCCACGACTGAAACATTTGATACTGTGACAGCAACTCTTAGGGGAAATATTTTCAGTGGTTCTTACTGTAAATAGAAGTCAACGGACATGTCATTTAAATCATTTAAATACTGATGAGTTGAGTTATGACATTAATAGGCGTCTCACCAGTGGGACACCAGTCAACAACTTCCGGTGAAATTGGAGGGCGCGCAATTCAAATAAACAATCATAAAAATGTGGGATATTAAACATTTAGGTACATACAAGTGTCTTATAGCGGTTAAAAGCTTAAAGTCTTGTTCATCTAACTGAATTGTCTGAATTGTCCAATTTACAATGGGCACTACAGCGAAAGCATGCCATGTGATTGTTTGAGGATGGCGCCCCACATCAAAATATCTTTCAACCAGCACAGGCTTCATAAAATCACAAATAGCGACTAAATATTCACTTTCTTATTTGAAAATCTTCCTCTGATTTGTCATCCAAAGGGGCCCAGCCACGACATGTAATTTTGTTAGATAAAATCCTTCTTTATATCCCAAAGAGTTGGCGCCATCGATTTGAGTAGTCCACTTGTTCAGCATGCAGAGAAATGAATCCAAAAAGCTACTGCTAAACTTTGTTAAAACAAGTCCAAATTTGTTTTAGATTCAATCTTCAGATACCCTAAAATGTAATTAAACTATAATATATTTCATACGGAAAGAAGTATGTTCAATAGGAAAGCAAAATTAGCAGCTGCATGTCCTCTTCTTCGCACGAGCACAGACTGATTTCCAACTCTGACTCCCAGTACTAATACTCAAAATGATTCCTCGTTTGGTAAGAAACAAACCTGAAACAAAGACTGTTGACATCTAGTGGAAACCACAGTAATTGCAATCTAGGACCTGGATTTGGATATGACCCTATACGTTCCATTGGAAGAGCATGGACTTCCCCCTCAAAAAACAATCTGGTTGTTTTTTCTTTGGATTTTTCTCCCACCATATCAATTGTGTTATAGGCTCATACATTATTTTAACATTTCTACCAACTCCAAAGTGTTTTCTATGCAATGGTACCACTTACATGCATATCTTGGCTTCTGGGCCTGAGTAACAGGCAGTTTATTTTGGGCACGTCAGTCCTACAACATCTCTGCAAGGGAATGGACCATAGATGGATTAAACTAAAACTGAACACAAACTTGCCCTCTAACTGTGTGTATGTGTAATTCCACGACTGAAACATTTGATACTGTGACAGCAGCTCTAAGGGGAAATATTTTCAGTGTTTTTTTTATTGTAAATAGACATGTTCATCTAAATACTGATGAGTTGAGTTATGACATTAACATCTTCATTTTATATAAATACAATTAACATGGGAAAATGAACTGAGAACAGAAGAGAATAGAAAACCGCTAAATGCATGGCTCATGTCACTAGAATAAGACCCTCAATATTTATTTGACAATATCATCAAGCTCATCACCCTGCACTTCCATCTATAGTCTAATAAGCTGCATGCTTTACTGAGTCGTAGTGGGAGGACCGCACAACATATCATCATGTAACCCCAAGTTGTGATCAATCTGATGGTTATTGTAAGAGACATGTATATGTAAAATCAAATGTATAGAAGATTTTGGTGGATTTGTTATTGAATAGAAATCTAGCAAAACTATTTAAAGTTTGTTTATATAGAAATTGCCTTTTTTTATTGCAATTGTGACACCTGTTGGACACCTTTTGGGTTATGGGTAAAGATGGTGTCCACATACTTTTTGTTATGTAGTGTATGTGGACACGTGCTCGTAGAACATCTCTTTACAAAATCATGGGTATTAATATGGAGTTGGTTCCCCCTTTGCTGCTATAACAGCCTCCACTCTTCTGGGAAGGCTTCCCGCTAGATGTTGGAACATTGCTGCTATAACAGCCTCCACTCTTCTGGGAAGGCTTCCCGCTAGATGTTGGAACATTGCTGCGGGGACTTGCTTCCATTCAGCCGCAAGAGCATTAGTGAGGTCGGGCATTGTTGTTGGAAGATTAGGCCTGGCTCGTGGTCGGCGTTCTAATTCTTCCCAAAGGTGTTCGGTGGGGTTCTGTGTAGGCCAGTCAAGTTCTCGACAAAGCATTTCTCTATTATGGACCTCGCTTTGTGCAAGGGGGCATTGTCATGCTGAAACAGGAAAGGGTGTTCCCCAAACTGTTGCCACAAAGTTGGAAGCACAGAATCATCTAAAATGTCATTGTATGCTGTAGCGTTAAGATTTCCCTTCACTGGAACTAAGGGGCCCAAACTATGAAAAGCAGCCCCAGACCATTATTCCTCATCCACCAAACTTTACAGTTGGCACTATGCATTCAGGCAGGTAGTGTTCCCCTGGTGTCTGTCAAACCCATATTTGTCCTTCAGACTGCCAGATGGTGAAGTGTGATTCATCACTCCAGTTTCCGCTGCTCCAGAGTCCAATGGCGGCAAACTTTACACCACTCAAGCCAATGCTTGGCATTTCGCATGGAGACCTTAGGCTTGTGTGTGGCTGCTCGGCCATGGAAACCCATTTCATGAAGCTCCCAATGAACAGTTCTTGTGCTGATGTTGCTTCTAAAGACGGTTTGGAACTCAGTAATGAGTGTTGCAACCGAGAACAAATTATTTTTACTCACTGCACACTTTAGCACTCAGCGGTCTTGTTCTGTGAGCTTGTGTGGCATACCACTTCGGGGCTGAGTGTTGTTGCTCCTAGATGTTTCCACTTCACAATAACAGCACTTACAGTTGACCAGGGCAGCTCTAGCAGGGCAGAAATTTGATGAACTGACTTGTTGGGAAGGTGGCATCCTATGTCACATTGAAAGTCACTGAGCTCTTCAATAAGGCCATTTTACTGCCAATGTTTGTCTATGGAGATTACATGACTGTGTGCTTGATTTTATACATCTGTCAGCAACGTGTATGGCTGAAATTGCCTAATCCACTAATTTGAAGGGTTGTCCACATACCTTTGTATGAATTTGACTTTTCTATTAATACTTATTTTGGCTCAAATCACGTTGACGGGATTGATTTGATCAGCCAGAGAAATTACAGGGCGCCAAATTCAAACAACAGAATTCTCATAATTACAATTCCTCAAACATACAAGTATTATACACCATTTTAAAGATTTACTTCTTGTTAATCCAACCACAGTGTCCGATTTCAAATAGGCTTTACGGCGAAAGCATACCATGCGATTATGTTAGGTCAGTGCCTAGTCACAAAAAATACACACCAAAAAAATAGTAAAAATAAAATAAAAATCACTAACCTTTGATGATCTTCATCAGATGGCACTCATAGGACTTCATGTTACACAATACATTAATGTTGTGTTCGATAAAGTTCAGATTTATATCCAGAAATCTCAGTTTACATTTGCGCGTTATGTTCAGTAATGTAATGTAATGTTTTGCCTCCAACACAGCCGGTGAATTTATAGAGAGCCACATCAATTTACCGAAATACTCATCATAAACTTTGATGAAAGGTACAAGTGTTATACATAGGATTAGAGGTAAACCTCTCCTTAATGCAGCCACTGTGTCAGATTTAAAAAAAGCTTTACGGCGAAAGCACTTACCGTTGATCTTCATCGGAATGCACTCCCAGGAATCCAAGTTCCTCAATAAATGTTTGTTTTCTTTGAAGTCCATTTATGTCCAAATACCTCCTTTCTGTTTGCGCGTTTAGTTCACTAATCCAAATGCACAACGCGCGGGCACTAAGTCCAGACGAAAAGTTAAAAAGAAGTTCCATTAAAGTTTGTAGAAACATGTCAAACGATGTATAGAATCAATCTTTAGGATGTTTTTATCATAAATCTTCAATAATATTCCAATCTGACAAATTCGTTGTCATTAGAAAGGGAACGGAGCTCGCAATCACGGTACCGCGCAAGACTAAACTTGAGGCTTTCAGCCTGACCAATTGTTGAAACAGCTCTTATTCGCTCACTTGAAAAACTACAAACCTCAGATTTTTCTCAGGTTTTTGCCTGCCATATGAGTTATGTTATACTCACAGACATTATTTTCACAGTTTTGGAAACTTTAGAGTGTTTTCTATCCTACGCTGTCATTATATGCATATTCTAGCATCTTGTCCTGAGAAATAGGCGGTTTACTTTGGGAACGTCATTTTTCCAAAAATAAAAATAGTGCCCCCTAGTTTCAAGAGGTTAATTAAATGCAGGCTGTTATTCATCTGATGGGTAGTTGTGGGACTAAGTATTTTAACGTATTTACTTAACTAATAGCTAGATTTAGTGTTTGCAAATGTAGTAACTAGGTAATTAAATTTATTACTGAAATCACATTCTTTCTTTCAAATGTAATGTTAGATGCCCATAGCCCTTTCAACCCTTCCATTTATTTGATGTATGGATTTTACTTGTTCCCTTAGTCATGTTGATTTGGGAAAGAGCTATTATTGCAGGAAATGACAGGCCGGCCATCTTGCACTGAGCCAGAACTCCATGCACCAGAAGCTTTGCCATGTGGTAAGACATTTCCTGTCTTTTACATGTCTTTGAGAGCGCAGCACCATGGGCCTTAGTGCTGGAGCAGTGCACATAGCAATCCATTTTCTTGAAACCCACTGCTGTGCTCACCAAGCAGCAGTGTTACTTATGAGACGACATCAATCTGGAAATAATTAATCCAAAGTATTTGCCTTTAATCCAGTGCCTGTCTTTCAGGGAAGAGTTTAATATGATGAACTCAGTTAGGATCACCACTTTATTTTAAGAATGTGACATGTCAGAATAATAGTAGAGAATTTTTTTATTTCAGCTTTTATTTATTTCACCACATTCACAGTGGGTCAGAAGTTTACATACACTCAATTAGTATTTGGTAGCATTGCCTTTAAATTGTTTAACTTGGGTCAAACATTTCGGGTAGCCTACCAAGAACGTCCCACAATAAGTTGGGTGAATTTTGGCCCATTCCTCCTGACAGAGCTGTTGGATTGAGGTCAGGGCTTTGTGATGGCCACTCCAATTCCTTGACTTTGTTGTCCTTAAGCAATTTTGCCACAACTTTGGAAGTATGCTTGGTCATTGTTCATTTGGAAGACCCATTTGCAACTAAGCTTTAACTTCCTGACTGATGTCTTGAGATGTTGCTTCAATATATCCACATAATTTTCCATCCTCATGATGCCATCTATTTTGTAAAGTGCACCAGTCCCTCCTGCAGCAAAGCACCCCCACAACATAATGCTGCCACCCCCGTGCTTCACAGTTGGGATAGTGTTCTTTGGCTTGCAAGTCTCCCCCTTTTCCCTCCAAACATAACACTGGTCATTATGGCCAAAAAGTTATATTTTTGTTTCATCAGACCAGAGGACATTTCTCCAAAAAGTACGATCTTTGTCCCCATGTGCAGTCTGGCTTATTTTATGGTGGTTTTGGAACAGTGGTTTCTTCCTTGCTGAGCGGCCTTTCAGGTTCTGTTGATATAGGACTCATTTTACTGTGGATATAGATACTTTTGTATCTGTGTCCTCCAGCATCTTCACAAGGTCCTTTGCTGTTCTGGGATTGATTTGCACTTTTCGCACCAAAGTACATTCATCTGTAGGAGACAGAATGCGTCTCCTTCCTGAGCGGTATGACGGCTGCGTGGTCCCATGGTGTTTATACTTGTATACTATTGTTTGTACCGATGAACGTGGTACCTTCATGCGTTTGGAAATTGCTCCCAAGGATGAACCAGACTTGTGGAGGTCTACAATTGTTTTTCTGACATCTTGGCTGATTTATTTTTATTTTCCCATAATGTTAAAGAGGCATTGAGTTTGAAGGTAGGCATTGAAATACATCCACAGGTACACCTCCAATTGACTTGAATTATGTCAATTAGCCTATCAGAAGCTTCTAAAGCCAAGTGAAATAATCTGTCTGTAAACAATTGTTGGAAAAATTACTTGTGTCATGCACAAAGTAGATGTCCTAACCGACTTGCCAAAACTCTAGTTTGCTAACAAGAAATTTGTGGAGTGGTTGAAACATTGTCATTAAAACTCATTTATGTAAACTTCCAACTTCCTTTTCCTAATTTTCCTTTCCATTCCAACAGCTTCGAGGGGCAAAATGAATTGCCTTGTATACCTCCTGTTCGTCCTGGGGATATGTATGGTCATTGACATGGTGTCATGCCGTCTTGGTAAGTATTTGTTTTTCCCTATATTTAAAGCTGGAATCCGTAGCTGTGACAATCTCTTCCGTTAGTGATGTTACAATAGACGCCACTTCAAACAAACACTTTTTTTCATAGACATCATTGTACCAATGATAGAACAGCAGAACAAAACAATTACAAATACGCCTGGTTATGACCAGTGAGCCTAATTCACCGTATGCGGATCTCGTCTTTAATGCATTTAACACAACATAACCTTGATGTTCATGGTGAGTGTTTTGCCATTTGAAATGCCTAGTTTACTTTGTATTGTTCTAATCAAACTCTACATGAGTGCTCCATATTTTAAACCTTCTATGCCATACTGAGGCCTATCCCGACAGACTCCTCACCGTGGGACCTAGTCATTGAGTGCTCCGTATTTTAAACCTTTCTATGCCATACTGAGGCCTATCCCGACAGACTCCTCACCGTGGGACCTAGTCATTGGAAATGCCTCACAGAACAAGTGAGGTTTCACTTTACCCTCATGGCTACTGCCATTAACCCTGTGGGATATTACTGCAGTACAAATACTCATAATTGCAGCTCGACTATGAACTAAAGTCACATGTTTCTAATGGCTTTTCTTATCTGTCTGGTGTAGGTCTACCCATTGGCCACGAGATGGCTCTCAACCCCAGATGCCATTTCGGTGAGTATGAACCCTGATCAGTGTTGATTACTTTGCGTGAAATCATCTTCTGTTTGTGGGTATATGGGGAGGAATTGACTATGGTCACAGCACTGCATGGTATCTGCAGCCAGCTGTGACTCTGGTTAGTGTGTTCATTAGTCAGTGCAAGGCAACCTGGGCATACGACATTGTTGGTCTCCATGCCTCTTGTGTGGAGTCCTGGTATATCTGTCGAGACACATTTCACTTCCCAGCAAGTTTATATCATTGAACTTCCTGTATGCAAATTCAGTCTTGTGTTCTCTTGACAGGAACGTCATGGCAAACTTGGCAAACTTGCCCTCACCACAGGCTGTTCTGTTCATAACACAGTGTGAGAGTGACTCTGCATCTGGTATCGTTAGGCTCCTGGCTGGTCTGTGCCTGGAGCCCTGGTATTTGTGCTGATACAAACCCACTCTCTCTACGAGCACACTCTGTGGGCTGGCTGGCATCCATGGAATGCGAGGCCTCTGGTGGTGCAGTGTCAGAATTCCCCAGCATGCACCAGGCCTGAGCGGCATGCCATGGGCTGCCACAGGGCAAGAACATCTTAGCACTGCGACCAGGCCCAATTACAAAATCTCAAGCCCTATGACATTTGTCTCATTTTAGTTGGATCCAAATGTTTTGCTAGTCCGATATGTGATGGGCTGCTGACATTCTGATTCCCCAAGACAGTCAATGTATCCAAGTAATGCCTTGGGGAATTTATACTGAAAAATGTAATGTTGGGTTCATGAGCTGAAATAAATCATCCCTGACATTTTCTCTCAAATTTTGTGCACATTTGTTTACATCCTTGTTAATGGTATTTTCTCCTTAGCCAAGATAATCCATCTACTTGACAGGTGTGGCATATCAAGAAGCTGATTAAACAGTGTGAGCATTACACATTGTCCCCAGCACAAGGTGCACCTAAAATAACACTCTCACATGTGCAGTTATGTCAGATGTCTCATTTGGTAAAATGTTCAAATGTCAACAAAACACACAAGACAATGTGGTATATTTTAGGTGGAAATGTAATGCCAAATATAGATATGCTAATCGGAGTAGGACAATGATATGTTGCCCTCCCACTACGACTCGTCGGGAAAGCATGCATTTTATTAGGCTACAGATTAAATTAGGAGTACTGCATTATTGGGATTAGTACTTGAAAGAAAGGCATTTCACTGTACTTGTGCATGTGACATTAAAACTTGAAGTAATGAACTTCACAGGATGGTTAAAGTGCAAGGTGATGGAGCTTGATGCAACAATATTGTGTCTTGTTTTCATGACATGTTCATTGATGCTTGGCTTTTTGTCCATAATCTCATGTAGGCTGTACGTGCGCTCTTGCCAACAGCGATATCTGTGCACACTATCAGTGTGCTGTTGGCTAGAGCGCATGAGCCAATACCAGAGTGGGCACACTGGATATATAACCAAATAGTTTTTGTGAGATCCAGCTGAGTTGCAAATGTGATGGAAATCCATTTAACTAAAAATCTATTTGTGTGTGTATTAAGTCATCATTGATAGCCATATCTGCAATATTCAGAAAACACTTCTGTAGGAATGAGGTTTATGCAGTAGGCCTAATTATCACAGCAGATTGGCTATTTGCCTGGCCTGCCAATATTCTTCTCTGACCATATAGTTAAAAATTAGATCAGTTGGTGTAGCACTTGCAAGGCACAGTTGAGCATAAATTGAGCGAACTTGCATTATTTTACTGAACAGATGGTACCTGCATTTGATGGTCATGGTGCTTTCTCTTGAAAGATGCCAGAGTTTCTGAGTTTAATGGCCGTTCGAAAGGATTTTACCCCAGTTGTCTTGAATGCTCGGAAGTCAGAGTTAAGAGTTCCAGTTTTGAACAGGCATTAGTCTCAGGAGGGAGCAGCAGAGGGTCCTTTCCTCCGGTGAGACTGACCAGAGAGACAGTTTCTCCACCTGATGGCAACTCGAGTTGCACCAGATCTGCCTCATGCACAAATTCATGTTCCTATGACCAGAGAAAGCTAAATATTCCCTTATTAAATTAGACACAAGCTGCTAATATTAAAAATGCAGGGTTATGAATACGCTTGCCTACGCATTGATTGCAAGTGCAGCGCGTGTGGAAGTAGGGAAAAGCTTGTTTTCGTAAGTGCTGAATAAACTTGAACATAAACATGAACTCACTCCATAAAAACATCAGCTCTTCGCTGTATTATTTGACATTCTCTCTCTGGTAATGGTTTTGGAAGTTAAATAATCTCACAAAGCCTAGTATCAAACTTTTCTGTGGTGGGGTCCTGGAGGCACGGAGATTTGAGCTATCAGAATGCTGTAGGCACACCATTTAGCCACAGATCTCATGGTCCAGGGGGTTGGTGGAGGTTGTTTGTTTTCAGACAAAAAGGTCCAAATGGGAACACTTTTTGCCTACCCGGTTGGCAGGGCTTCCGAATCAAGTGCACCAACAGCGCAACACAAATGAAGAAAACAGTGCAAGCTTTTAGCGTTGGCTTTTCTACATAAATGTTTGGTGATTGACCGATTGGTAACCACTGATGTATGTGATTATGCAGAGTGAGTGTTTTCAATCTATTAAGTAATTAATAGCTGCTGACCTTCTAACTTCAGGCTTTTCTACATAAATGTTTGGTGATTGACCGATTGGTGACCACTGATGTATGTGATTATGCAGAGTGAGTGTTTTCAATCTATTAAGTAATTCATAGCTGCTGACCTTCGATATTTGATATTCGGTTCCTGACTTGCCATGGAATTGACCATAAAGTAAACCATGTTCCAGTGGGTCTCCAGCACCATACTGAGTTGATCTATTGGGAACATCAGTTTTGTTAACTGGACCATACTGAGTTGATCTATTGGGAACATCAGTTTTGTTAACTGGAAATTTATCCTAAGGAATTTTCATTAATAACTTTCTGAATTCTCTCTTTCATGTCGGGGGCGTGTCTGGTGTAATGAGACGACCAAAGTAAGGTGAGAAACTACTCTGCAATGTGTGCGGGATCATTTTCAAAGGGGGCCTGTCAGGCTTTCCCACTGCTGGTCCTTCATGCAGTGATCCTACAGCAGATCATGTTTGCCATAGATGGTCTGCAGTCTCCATGAATCCTTTCCTCTGATATTACATCAGTGGTGGAAGTGGCAACCTTTACACATCAGCACCTCTAGATCTATGCCTGTTTAATATGTGTACATGACAAACTGCACAAGCTGTTATGGAGGTTACAGTATTTCCAATCAACAAGTGATCTTTAGGTTTAAGCCCTGCGTGCAGCCATCACGTCAAGATGTTAATTTCTTCAAACTGATCAAGACTAAATATTTGAACATGTAGCTCCAAATCTGACCAGATGAGGTTTTCTAATGACAATTTAATTACATCGGAACTAATACTACTTTACTCAATTAGCTTCTTTTAGCTACATGGCTTTCCGTTTTTAGGGATAGTTGACACTGCGGTGATGTTTGCCACATATCTAACAGAATTTGGAGCAGACCTTAAACCAAGGAGGTGTACTGATGTAGAAGCTGTGCTATCTTCAATGATTCATATATACTGAATAAAAATAAACAATTTCAATGAGTAACAGTTCATAAGGAAATTGGTTAATTGAAATACATGAATTAGTCTCTAATCTATGGATTTCACATGACTGGGCAGGGGCACACCCATGGGTGGACCTGGGTGGATAGGCCCACCCACTGGGGAGCCAGGCCCAGCCAATCAGAATGAGTTTTTCCCCAACAAAAGGGCTTTATTTCACAAATACTCAGTTTATTTTTTATTTCACCTTTATTTAACCAGGTAGGCCAGTTGAGAACAAGTTCTCATTTACAGCTGCGACATGGCCAATATAAAGCAAAGTAGTGTGACAAAAACAATTGAGTTACACAAACAAACAGTCAATAACACAATAGAAAAATATATGTACAATGTGTGCAAATGTAGAAGAGTAGGGAAGTAAGGCAATAAATAGGCAGCTGGGTAAGGGTGAAGTTCGGCCTCAGGTGGAGTCCATCAGGAACAGCCCTCGACACAGGTGAAGTCCTTCCTAGGTCTGGCAGGGTGGTGCCGGAGATTCATTCCGCAGTTTTCGACCATCGCTGTCCCTCTGACCAACCTCACTTCGAAGGTGGCCAGCAACCCTGTGGACTGAGGAGTGTGAGGAAGCCTTCATGACACTGAATAAACAACTGTACTCATTCCCTGTTCTCCAGACCCCTGATTTTCAGAAGAGGTTTCTCATGCAGGTGGACGCTTCGGCTGTGGGAATTGGAGCTGTACTGGCCCAAGGGGAGCCAGGAGAAGAGCTTCCTGTGCTGTACCTGAGTCGGAAGCTGTTGCCCAGGGAAACCAGGTATTCTACAATCGAGAAGGAGTGCCTGGCTATAAAGTGGGCCCTAGATAGCCTCCGTTACTACCTTCTTGGGAGGGAATTTGACCTGCACACGGACCACAGAGCACTGACCTGGATCCAGACCATGAAGGACTGGAATTCTCGTGTGACCAGGTGGTATCTGGAGCTCCAGCCCTTCAGGTTCTGTGTCCGTCACAAGGCAGGAAAAGAGAACGTTACTGCGGACTACCTATCAAGGCTCCCGAACCTGGTCGCTTCAGGAGAGGAGGAAGGTAATGTGACGTAGAAGTCCGTCACTGGCCGCGGGCAGTAGTTGGTTCTTTAACGCACACACACATTCATCACTCCTCCCTGCTCCATTATCAGATAAGGTAACAATGTGGGTTGACACACAAGTTAACTTCTGTCTTAGTACATACATTTCACACTTATGTCAATGTTCATATTTAATATAAGCAATATGTATTATACTTATCTATGTTGTTGAGCGCTTTGTTTGTTTGTATGTTTGTTCTGTTCCTCTCCATCCCTGTAGCTTCCGGGTATGCTGGATAAGGACCCGAGCAAAGGGAATTGGGCTGACTTTGTAGTGCCTGTCCCAAATGGCTCATTAATGTGAATGTGCATATTGAAAGATACTGTCAGTAGTGATGTCATTTTGTAACTGTTATGTTGTGATATTGTTTCATAAACATGTTGCAATGTATATACTTTAGTATGTTTAGTTAATGGAAAATGTAGGTTTGAAGAGGAAATTGCTTAATTAATTGTTCTGAGGGGAGGGGCTAGCCCTACAAAAGGAGCCTCTCTTTCAGGTCATGGAGAGGCCATTTTCAAACATTTCAAACACTCTGGGACAGTTGTGGGACAGTTGTGGGACAGTTGTGGGACAGTTGTGGGACAGTTGTGGGACAGTTGTGGGACAGTTGTGGGACTATAGATCCCAGTTTTATACTATTAGGCATATAGGCTACATAAAAATAAAATGTGAACGCAATGAATCTGGTGCAACACATCAGAACCTTTAGCATAATGTTAACTATTTCATCACGTAAGTGCAGCAATGTTCGTTCCGTAATGCAATTAGCGGAAAACACTGATAACACCGATAAGCATGACCAGTCAAATGTATTTATATCGACTGGTATTTCCCTCAATGAATAGACTAAAAAAAATAGTTCTTGTCCCGAACAATTGGCCCGGTGGCAATTGTATTTATCGGCCAAAATTACCAGCTAATGGAAACCCTGGTATTCACTGAGTATACAAAACATTAGGAACACCATCCTAATATTGAGTTTCACCTCCTTTTGCCCTTAGAACAGCCTCAATTTGTCGGCATGGAAACGGTGTCGAAAGCATTCCACAGGGATTCTTGCCCATGTTGACTCCAATGCTTTGCAGTTCTTGACACATGCAAACCGGTGCGCCTGGCACCTACTGCCATACCCTGTTCTCAAAGGCACTTAAATATTCTGTCTTGTCCATTCACCCTCTGAATGGCACACACACACAATCCTACCCTTCATGCATCTACACTGATTTAAAGTGGTATCAAGTGATATCAATAAGAGATCATAGCGTTCACCTAGGCAGTTTGTCAGGGAAAGAGCATGTTTTTTTGTTGTACACTGAGTATATACAGTACCAGTCAAAAGTTTGGTGACACCTCCTCAAGGGTCTTTCTTTATTTTGACTATTTTCTACATTGTAGATCAACACTATGAAATAACACATGGAATCATGTAGTAACCAAAAAAGTGTTAAACAAATCATAAATATTTTATATTTGAGATTCTTCAAAGTAGCCACCCTTTGCCTTGATGACAGCTTTGCACACTCTTGGCATTCTCTCAACCAGCTTCATGAGGTAGTCAGCTGGAATGCATTTCAATTAGCAAGGCACATTTCAAGGTTTGCCTTTTAAAAGTTCATTTGTGGAATTCCTTTCCTCTCCTTAATGCATTTGAGCCAATCAGTTGTGTTGTGAGTTGTATACAGAAGATCGACGTATTTGGTAAAAGACCAACTCCATATTATGGCAAGAACAGCTCCATAAGAGATATGTATATTTATTACTGCCATGTGTAATTAGGATTAACAGATCGTCTGTGTTTCTATAAGGGGAAAACATAGGAAAAGGACATAGGAAAATAAGGTGTACTTATGCTGGGTCAATGGGAATGGGTCTTGTGTGAGTTATGGCGGTAGTCCTGTCTCTTCCTTGTTCAATCGTGTCCAGTTCAGTCATTCTGCTACTGCATATTTGCCCATGAGTCTGTCACTAGTGGTTATTGGGGAGGGGGGGTGTAAAAATGTGGGTTGGGCCCTGTCAGCTGTACTGTTGGTACTATGACAACTCTGGAGTGGTTCTCAGGATTTCATGTGGGTTACGGGTGAGGAGATTAAAGGCTTCCCTTCAGTGAGCACAGCCTCCACTCCACTATTCCTCCATCTACATGCCTTTTGTTCACACCACTCGGCACATGTATCCTCTACAATAGTTGGTTTCCAAAGTTGGTGTGACTGTACTCCCTTTGCACAGGCTTTGTCAATAGGCTTGAAAGTCATGACATACGCTGGAAAGCAGCTTGTCAGCCAATTAGAAGTCTATAGAGAAACCTGCTAGACAAATTAATCATTGCACAAATCTGTGCTGACGTGTAATCGAAGAACATGGAACTCGATGTCCAGCACACTGCACCTCGCCCTGTCTCGCTGTCTAGGCTGGGCGTAGGCGTAAGTGTAATGTGCAGGGTACAGATGAGAATATGTTTAGTGTTGCTGCTTCTTAGAATCGATCAACCAAACAGTATTTGGACACAGGCATGAATCTAATTCCGACTGTGTCACA
Source organism: Oncorhynchus masou masou (assembly GCF_036934945.1). Lineage (NCBI taxonomy): Eukaryota > Metazoa > Chordata > Actinopteri > Salmoniformes > Salmonidae > Oncorhynchus > Oncorhynchus masou. The sequence goes on from NC_088222.1 coordinate 57,537,128, forward strand.
TTTATTTGCCCTGATGTTGCACTACATAATTCTTCCCTTGCATTAAGTTGTTCAAACATTTTCATGAGCTCTATCCAACTTGTTCTCAGCTCTGTGGCTGAAACTTCTGAGCTTCTTGTCTTGTTCCTTATACGTTTTCTCCCAGGGCTTGCCGATGTACGATGAGAGGAATGTCATTGTAAGGGTTTATGCTCATTAAGTTGAGGATCAAACACTGGGGCTCTGTGTTTCTGTGCCAAGAGCACTGTCTGTACAGATCCTGCTGGGAACTGCCTGCTGTCCACTCCTTTAGCCCTCTAATTTACTGGTTGTGTCCATGCAGTCCTAAGTCAATGCATTTGAACTTGCTCATTCAATGATCATTGATGAGCCTTTCATCTAGCATAAATATGTCATGCACTGTATTTTTTTGAACTGTATCCCAATTGGAGTATGAAGGGGCATTGCTTTTTTTCTAAAGGAGAATAGAATATGCAATTTTATTCTCAAGGCGCTCAAATCTTGTGTTATATCCGATCACAGGGAAGAGTAGGCCTAGATATTTTCCCCCAATATGGCAGTACATGCTCTCACAAGTGTACATTTCTATAACATTGCATGTGTTAATCTGTACAATATTTCAACGTGGTAAATGTTATGCATCAGTCTGCATGTCAATCCAAGGTTCAGTTCAAGCTTATATAAACTAACACAGCAACTCCTTAAGACCCGCTAGTCCATGTCAATCCAAGGTTCAGTTCAAGCTTAAATAAACTAACACAGCAACTCCTTAAGACCCATGTCAATCCAAGGAAAGGGGAGGTGGTGGAAATGGCACAAGAGAAACACTGTAACACACACACTGCAGCAATTATAAAAAACCTCTGAACAGAAATGTTCTTTGAACTGAACAATGCCATATTTTCCTCCCCCTCAACTAGGCCCTAGCTTTGCGAGATCAGAGTGGCTGTAGGATCTTATCACTGCCACAGACAAAAGGGCGCTTGTTGTTTTATGGCTCCGGTCAGCTAGGGCCTTAGTTACCACCAGTCATAGGCTGGGAAAAATGAAATTGTTGTGTAGGTTTTATACTGAAGCAAGGTCTCCTCTGGTCTGGAGTTTAGGAGGAGTTTAGGAGTTACTGAGAGTATGTCCTTTACTATCTACTACCTTCAATTGCTTCATAAATAGTAGTGGGTCAATGGTGATTTAGATGTAACTTGCACTGCATGAAATTACTCCATTCACCTGTAAAAGTCTGTCCTCCCACCTGCCGGTTCAAAGAATGACGTGAGAAAACATCAGAAGGAAAGCCATTTAAGCTGTAATTGCCTTCATCAAGATACTTTACAAAGGCTTCTGAATGTTGCTCTTCACAAAGCACAATGGAATCTGTCCTGGGGAATTCCACACATCAATGGTTATTATGATTGAGATAGTTCCTTTTGCACATAAAATACCATGAATAACTTACATTTGTACCTTCTATTTTGTCTTTCAGATTTCTGTCAAAAAAGAAATGATAGAAAAGCTAGTTTAGGGGCACAGAGCCACCACTTTAAATAATCCCAGTTAAATCACTGTCTAGTAGGTAGTAAGGTCAAATCATCGAGGTGTATAGAGGACTCATATATGTTATATTTCCATGGAAATACATGGGTAGCCATGAGAAACACCCCCAATAGTGAACGACTAACGAGGATTGCTATGGGGCACAATCGGGCGATATATAGGCTTGTACAGAATCGTCCAACCTTGTTTTAGGATCATCAGGCAAGATTTAGGCTACCAACTGCCTAGCCAGTTGTAGCTCAATCTTGGGTGCAATGATCACGCACTGACTGACTGACTGTGTGGAGGGTCATTGATTTAATGTTACGCTAGCCTACATGATACATTAGTAAAGTAATAAAATATGTAGCTGTCGGCTATATTAGCCACAACTTACCATTCTTTGTGCAGCTTCAAATGTCGAACAAAGTTGGAAATTGTTGCCCCTTCGTCTGTAATTTTCTTCCAGCATGTTTTGCAAGTTGCAATCCGTTTTTTGTTGATACAGCGTAGTCTTTATATCCAAAAATAATAATTTGGGGAATCATCTTTCCAAGGGCTCCGTCTGAATTCACCCACCGACGGTCCGCTGCACTGCCATGCACAACTTTTTATCAGCTGGCTCAATTTGATTGGCTGCTGTCCGATTCAAACTGTAATCCGTTAAATTAAGAGTTTATGCGCTGCACACTTTTTTTAATAGCAGAATTTTTTATATTTGGGCTTGGGGAGGCTATCAAGTCAGGTCGAGTCATAAGGCTCAAGTTCAAGTCAAGTCATCATATTTGTGACTCGAGTCCACACCTCTGATATACTGTATCCTACACTATCTATTGCATCTTATCCGATCTGTCACTGCTCATATATTTTATATTTATATATTCTTATCCCATTCCTTTACTAGATTGTGTGTTTTGTTGTGGAATTTGTTATATTAGGTTTTGTTCTGGAATTGTTAGATATAATCTGTTAGATACTGCTGCACTGTCGGATCTAGAAGCATAAGCATTTCCCTACACTCGCAACAACATCTGCTAACCATGTGTAAGTGACCAATAAAATTTGATAACCACTAGCCAGTAAGTAACTATATAACAATCCAAGCAATTCTTCTTCTAAAACAACAGTATTGCATAATGCAATCAAACCATATTCACTCTTGAATAATGCAACAATCCACAAGCATGGGCAGACAAAGGGTTTATTTTCTTGTCATACACATTAAATTAGCTGACAATACATAGATAACTTCTGCTAGAGCTAACAACGTGATTCATGATCAAGTAGCATTAGCATATCAATAATTAACGTTTACACCGCCCATACGAATATAAAAGTACAGTAATGTTATCGCACAGTGTCATTCATATAATATAGGCTACACAGCTAGGTAACGCTAACAAGCTAGCTAAATAAAATAATTTCTGCATCCTCACATAAATGTGCTGGTTGTAGCTGAATGCTGACATTTATCCTAACCATAGCTAGGAGCTCCTATAGGCTTACGCTAGCTGTATTAAAGTTACCTAAGAAAAAATCAGGCTTCACTTGATCAAGATCATGGAAGTCATTATATTAGGTAAACGCAAATTGCGACTGAAGACGTTGCTAATTCCCTGGGGAGTTTATTCTTGCCTGGACCTTGGTGGCTCAGTGCAGTAAAGCAACAAAAACGTTATTTAACAGACTGTTTCTACAATGTCAGGTAAAGACTTAATAATAACAAAAGCTAAAAAAATAAGGAAATTGTTGATACATTTCAGCTGTTTCATAAACATTGCTATGCTATTACAATTTTTGCTGTTAGTGTTGGCACAATGAGGCAATTATATTTACACTACTATGCTTAGAGGGGGTCAAGACGTGACAAGTTCACAAGTTTACATTGCAGCCGAGGGTATTTTTGTGAAAAGTCCCTCTAAGCTGCATTCTCCTTCCTCGTTCCTACCAATTCAGTTGATGCTTGGTGAGGCCATGGGGAGGCCCTATCCTTTCATTGTGCATGATATGATGAAGTGCCCTGTTTTAGTCAACTCTTTGTAGAAATGTAAGTCCTAAATATACTGAACAGAATTTTTTTTACGATTTTACTGAATTACAGTTTGAGACTGATAACATATGTACCTGTTGTTAAAAACAAATGGGCCTCACAATTGTCCTCAGGATCTCGTCATAGTATTTCTGTGCATTCAGATTCCCTTCAGTAAAATGCAATTGTGTTCATTGTCCACAGCTTATGCCTGCCCATAGCATAACCACACCACCACCATGGGAATCTCTTGACAATGTTGACATCAGCAAACCGCTCGCCCACATGACGCCATACACAAGGTCTGCGGTTGTGAGGCCAGTTGGACATAATGCCAAAGTCTCTAATATGACTTTGGAGGTGGTTTATGGGAGAGAAATTAACGTTCAATTCCATGGCAACAGCTCTGGTGGACATGCCTGCAATCAGCATGCCAATTGCATGCTCCCTCAAAACTTGAAACATCTGTGGCATTGTGTTACGTGACAAAATTGCACATTTTAGAGTGGCCTTTTATTAAGTCCAGCACAAGGTGCACCTGTGTAATGATCATGCTGTTTAATCAGCTTTTTGATGTGCCACACCTGTCAAGTGGATGGATTATCTTGGCAAAAGAGAAATCCTCACTAACAGGGATGTTAACAAATTTGTGCACAAAATTTGAGAGCGAAAAGCTTTAAGTGTGTATGGAAAATTTCTCAGTTCTTTTATTTAAACTCATGAAACATGGGACCAAAACTTTACATGTTGCGTTTATATTTTTGTTCAGTGTACATTACATCCCTTTACCTCCATGTCCTCAGTTTGATCATGCTATTTGCTACTTTGTTATGTTTATCCTGGCAGTCTCCTCAGTTGGATGACTATTCCCCACTATTGTCATGTCTGTATCTTTACGTTATGTGCTCCTAATGTTTGCCTTTTGTATCTCCCTTCCAAACCACTACATCCTTGTCACCCACATCCAATCCTATCTCCAAGGCCTTACAAGCCACAACTCCTAACACATCCATTATAACCGTCCCACCGGCCTTAAAGGCCCTACAAAACCTCCATCCCAAACCCTTCCCACAATGTCCCTCTGTTTATTCAAGTGTGTGTGTGTAATAGCCCCTAAACCTGGATTCCTGCTCCATCTCTTAGTTTGCATTCTGGAAGGTGCGCCTTGGTGGCAGCAACAGTCCTGAACCTAACTTACATCCTAGCCTTAGTCCTTTTCTTTGTCTATGTTCCTCAACCCTATGTTTCCTCAGTACTCGCTGAATGGCACAAATGCTTATTGTTATAAGGTAGAAAATGCTGCATATTTTTTAAATCTACATACAGTGTGTAAGGGTGTACTGTATATGGGATCTACTAAATATGTTAAATTACTATGACCGTGACAAATTTCTGAGTTGAATAAGTGGTTATTTATCTCGCCATTCTCGCCGGTTGTGGCACAGCCCGGGAATGAACCTGGGTCTGTAGTAACGCCGCTAGCACTGCGATGCAGTGCCTTAGTCCGCTGCAGCACTCGGGAGGCCGTATCAATCCTATTTAAGAATGAAATTGCCTAAGGCGGATGTGATTCTTTCGAACACTGGAGAGAAAATGCCCGGGAATTAACCCTGATCTGTAGTAGAGCCTTTAGCACTGCGATGAGGTTTTATTTTGAATGATTTCATGTCAATGCTAATATGGCTCAAATATGCTAGCTAGCTAACCAACAACTGTAATGATGTACTTGAGAGAACAAGTGCTCATTGTGCAAATGTATTTATGTTTTCAATAAACATTGAAGACAAAATATGGTTTAGGGTAACATGGGGTAAGATGCCCCCCTCCCTTATTGCTGACACAAAAAAAGCAAATAAAGATTGTAGGTGGATGATGGCCATGCTTAGGGTAACAAACTATAAAGGAAAATAAATGGATACAGTTAACAGATTTGTAGTATTTCATCAAATGTATTGTTTAGGAAAGGGTCATTTTTCCCAGCTACCGGGATACAATTTTTGTATTGACACAGAGGTTGCAAATGAATCCCACCCCAGTTAAATTTGAGCATAGCTTGTGATCCCACCTCTGACACTGATCACACCATATCCAGTCCACACCGGTAACAGAGAAGAGCTCGTTACAGAATAAGCATTCTGTACCCCTTCTTTTAGGGTGTTTGTGGTGAAGGTTGTGGCAGGGGTAGAGGTCATGGCTGGGGTGAAGCCAACAGCTCGAGCCAGACTGGCTGCTGATGGGATACGGATGGATAACCCTGGGTGCCGCTTCACAAGACCTTAAAACCATGCCTGCTAACCGCCTTTCTTTACTGGATGTGTTTTGGATTCCTGTCCTCTCCTCCAGGTCAAAGGCAAGTTGTCAGACATCCCATGATGTAAGTCTGAAAAGGGCTCCTTCCATTTCTTGCATATGACTCATATGACTGCTTGTCTCGGTGGTTCCTCAGGGTTTTGGGTGGTACATTAAAAGCTTGGGCATCTGCCTTAATGCCCTACCCATTTTCCATAGCATTCATGGCACAACGAAGAGCATCTTCGCCATAGTCACCACGATCATATATTTTCTTGTAAACTCTCATCTAAAAATGTAAGTATCTTAGGAACAGTGGAGAATTGACCCCTAATCTAACCTTAACTCCTATTTTGACCCTAAACTCTATTCTAATCCTAACCACGGCCCTTATTCTAACTCTGACCCCTAACCCCAATCCTAACCTTGCTAACTGGGGGTTAGCTATCTATGCTAGCAGACATTATATTATCCTGACTAGCATTTATTTCACCTCAAACGTTCTGCTAGCTAGGTTGCTAGTTTGCTAACTTGGCTAGCCAGAGCTTAAATTACAGCTAGAAACAAATGATCAACCGTAAAGGGACATGTAGGGGAGGGGGGTATCCCCAACATACTAACCACATACTAACCATACATCCTAACCTAACATAGTACTACTTTACTCAAAAACAATCAACATTGTTCTCTCTAAACAAGTAGATGATTTATCTTAAGGCTTCCCTACATGTACAGTACCTACTCATTCCAGGGTTTTTCTTTATTTTTTTACTATTATCTACATTGTATAATAATAGTGAAGACATCAAGACTATTAAATAACTTTTCAATTAACAGGTGCCTTGTTAATTTGTGGAATTTCTTCTTAATGCGTTTGAGCCAATCAGTTGTGACAAGGTAGGGTTGGTATACAGAAGATAGCCCTATTTCGTTAAAGACCAAGTCCATATTGTGGCAAGAACATTTCAAATAAGCAATGAGAAACGACCGTCCATCATTAATTTAAGACAAAAAGATCAGTCAATCCGGAAAATGTCAAAAACTTTGAAAGTTTCTTCAAGTGCAGTCGCAAAAAAACATCAAGCGCTGTGATGAAACTGGCTCTCATGATGACCGCCACAGGAAAGGAAGACCCAGAGTTACCTCTGCTGCAGAGGATACGTTCATTAGAGTTAACTGTCTCTCATGATGACCGCCACAGGAAAGGAAGACCCAGAGTTACCTCTGCTGCAGAGGATACGTTCATTAGAGTTAACTGTCTCTCATGATGACCGCCACAGGAAAGGAAGACCCAGAGTTACCTCTGCTGCAGAGGATACGTTCATTAGAGTTAACTGTCTCTCATGAGGACCACCACAGGAAAGGAAGACCCAGAGTTACCTCTGCTGCAGAGGATAAGTTCATTAGAGTTAACTGGCTCTCATGAGGACCGCCACAGGAAAGGAAGACCCAGAGTTACCTCTGCTGCAGAGGATAAGTTCATTAGAGTAAACTGGCTCTCATGAGGACCGCCACAGGAAAGGAAGACCCAGAGTTACCTCTGCTGCAGAGGATATGTTCATTAGAGTTACCAGCCTCAGAAATTGCAGTCCAGATAAATGCTTCACAGAGTTCAAGTAACAGACACATCTCAACATCAACTGTTCAGAGGAGACTGCATGAATCAGTCCTTCATGATCGAATTGTTTCAAAGAAACCACTACTAAAGCACACAAATAAGAAGAGAATTGCTTGGGCCAGGAAACATGAGCAATGGACATTAGACCGATTGGAATCTGTCCTTTGGTCTGATGAGTCCAAATTTTAGATTTTTGGTTCCAATCGGCATGTCTTTCTGAGATGCAAAGTAGATGAACGGATGATCTCTGCATGTGTTGTTCCCACTGTGAAGCATTGAAGAGGAGATGTGATCGTGTGGGTGTGCTTTGCTGGTGACCCTGTCAGTGATTTATTTAGAATTCAAGGCACACACAACCAGCATGGCTACCACAGCATTCTGCAGCGATACGCCATCCCATCTGGTTTGCGCTTAGTGGGACTATCATTTGTTTTTGAACAGGAAAATTACCCCCAACACACCTCCAGGCTGTGTAAGGACTATTTGACCAAGAAGGAGTGATGGAGTGCTGCATCAGATGACCTGGCCTCCACAATCACCCGACCTCAACCCAATTGAGATGGTTTGGGACGAGTTGGGCCGCAGAGTAAAGGAAAAGCAGCCAACAAGTGCTCAGCATATGTGGGAAATCCTTCAAGACTATTGGAAACACATTCCAGGCGACTACCTCATGAAGCTGGTTGAAAGAATGCCAAGAGTGTGTAAAGCTGTCATCAAGGGAAAGGGTGACTACTTTGAAGAATCTAAAATATAATTTATTTATATATATTTGTATAAACTTTTTGGTTTCTACATAATTCTGTATGTGTTATTTCATTGTTTTGATGTCTTCATTATTATTCTACAATGTAAAAAAAATGTAAAAAATAAACAAAAACCTTTTGAATGAGTAGGTGAGTCCAAACGTTTGACTGGTACGGTATATAAAAAAAGGATCTATCTTCATTGGATTATATCTACGACTTTTTCTAAATCACAAAAAGAAAGTACATAAATTTACCTCAAAATTGTTTTGAAGGAATTACTTAAAAAATGTTGAGGAAAAAAAATGTTGAGATTATATTTGTAGTTGATCAAGACTAGTAGCAGCCGTGGGGGTTGTCTTACCCCAGGGGGCGCCTCGCCCCATAGTACCCTACATATCAACATTCTCGACCAATCCAATCTGTATTGCCCCATAGTTGCATATGCATTGGTTTTGATAATGAAAAAACAACCGGTCTTTGGACAGTGGACTGGCTATAATGTCCTAGAGATGACTGTTTGTGTTTTTGACATGATGGACACTGATGGATTAGGCCTATCTTGTATGGTTCATTTGTAAGATGTCTGAGTTTTGGGCTCAGACCATTATTGCATAAAAAACTGGTATATGACCGTGAGACAAAATACATTTTTCTTAACTACATTTTGCATTGTCCCTGTATTTTCGCCACGATTGCCCATTGCGCCATAGGAAATGTGGAACTACATGTCCCGACATGCCAGTGTGCCAGAGCAAGGTCCTCCCCATAGAGAATGATAGAGGCCTTTGTTTAAAAGGCCGTATTAACACGGCCAGCACCATTTAGTGCTTCCACCATTTTAACGTCGTCACCTGTGTGGGACTTCCAACTTCGTTGGCTGAACCCTCCTGGTGACCCTGTTGGAGTCATGTGGAACCGGGTCATCAGGAGGGATCAGTCAATCGTGAAGAAGAACATTTACTACGTCAACATGGAGATTGCCTCCAATTGTGTTGCCCATGCTGTCTGAGACTCTATTATACAGATACAAAGATGAGTCCTCTTTCTACCTCTATGCTCCTCCCCTTCTTTTGATTGGCAAGTTGTTTGTTTCACTGTTACCAGCTGCTGGACGATTCCAATCCCTGTCGGAGAGAAAACACGCGGACCGACAGTCCTTCTCAATTTTCTTCCTCCCTGTTTACCTCATTGTGCTTTCTTTTATTTCACCCTGCTTCTGTCTTTTGCTCTCTTTTACTCTTTTCCTAAGTGGAGAACTTTTTCTTCTCCCTCCTTTGTTTTCTGCTCTGTTTCACGGTTTTTATACGCTCTAGCTATATAGCATAGGTATATTTATTTATTTTTATTAGAAAGGATATAATTTTTATTTGATTTATTTAGATGTTCGTCAAATGAGAAGACGCAAAAGATGGAGTTGCATATTTTAGAACACAGTTTGAAAGTAGCGAGTATAGCAAAAGAGGGCATTCAGATTTGCACTCATGGATTAATCAAACTCGCCTTCTTGCCCTCTAAAACAAGGTAAGTAGCTATATAGATATGAACATTTACCAAATCCGTAAAAATATAACAAACGAGTCATAAATGTGGTATTGGGCAGTAACGTTATTGAAAACTACGTGTGGGACTGGATTATGTAGCCGATCGGTGTCGCAAAACGGTGCAATTTTAGTTGATTTCAGTACAGTTATATTTTTAGCTTTCAATGAAAATGCCTGCTCTGTTGTTTTTTTTGCATGTATCGATGAGTGTTCTCAGTAGCATATTCTTTAAATTCAGTAGGTTATTTAGTTTTGTATGGACATTTTCAGCTTTTGTAGTCCGACGTGAAAGGGGGTGTGTACGTGCTTAGTTTTGAACTCTGCGGTGTTGTTTTTCGTGTGTGTGTGTGTGTAGCTGTAAAATTATCCGAGGGAGGTGGTTGCTTTGAAATCCAAATTGAACCGGCTGCGTGAGGCATTCGTATATAGGCCTACAGCCGGCATTTAAGTAGTCCGCGAAGATGCCGAATACATCATTTGCGATGTTGCAATCATGATATGTTAGCACCTTAAGCCATTATATCTGCTGCCGAAGAAGTGATTGCGCTTGACCGGTGGTTGTGTTCTTGACTGGAGGCTTTCTGGTTTTAATAATTTGAATAGGCTATTAAGGAATCACAATAACAATATTAAGATCCTTATATTATTCTAACCTGGCATGATGAGGACAGGGCACGTTATAGCCAGGATATTTTCTCATGTTCAACCTTTTGCGATGGTTATACGATTCTTGGAATATTCTCATTAGGCGTTTTGCATTCCAACAAAGATCTTTGCGTTATGACTGCACCAGGGCACACGTTGAAGGCAAGTATTTTGTTGTTGTGAGGATCCATACATTAAGGGCACATGGGGTTGGAAAGGCCATTGGCTAGCCTATGTTGACCAAGCTGTCCTCGGGGCAACTTCCTCTCCACCTTTCAGTGACCTTTTTTGGTGTTCTCAGCTGACCCCTAAAAAAAACTTGAAAAACAGATAATGTCCAGAGAATGAAATAAAAAATTTCATCATGGAGTGTTTTTATTTAGAAGATTACTGTCCTCATATTGGCTTTGTTGCAGCTTTAAATTCATACCATTTGTCAGTCACTAATATATTTATTTATAAAGTACTTTTAGATTTGACAGTACTTTTTGTAATAGCTTCAAATTTCGAGTCAAATAAGGGTGTGTTAATTGTTCAGGGGTGTTTAACAGCCTGAAACAAACTCCTCCTAGAAGCTCCATGTGAAGTGCCTTGCATTCATATAGAATGTGAGTGATGCTGACAAAATGTGGAGCCACACAAACATAAGGGGATGGCTTGCAAGCTACTTACCACCTAGAATGTTGTTGATGGTCACAGAGGCATGGATCAGAAAACCAGGCAGAATCTGGTGTGTCCAACCTTTGCCTCATGCAGCGTGACACATCTCCTTCGCATAGAATTGATCAGGCTGTTGATTGTGGCCTGTGGAATGTTGGCCCACTAATCTTTAATGGCTGTGCGAAGTTGAGGCCGGTTGCCTATACCATAACCCCACCGCCACAATGGGGCACTCTGTTCACAACAACAAACTGCTTTCCCGCACCATGCCATACTGTGGTTTTGAGGCCAGTTGGACAGACTGCCAAATTCTCTAAAATGACATTGGATGTGGCTAATGTTAGAGATATGAACTTTCAATTCTCTGGCAAAAGCTCTGGTGGACATTCCTGCAGTCAGCATGCCAACTGCACACTCCTTCAACATGAGACACCTGTGGCATTGAGTTGTGTGGACGCCTTTACCCTATCTAACATATTTTTCAAGTTATTCATGAGCAATGCAAGAAACAAAGTACTTCTTACTACTACAATACTTTAATGAGGACATGACCATGTTGCGCAATACCTCAGATTCATCTAGCCCTTTTCAAGATAAGAAAAGTACAGATTAGAGATCAAATGAAACAAGCAGCAGTTTCCAAATACATATGCACCAGGATTAATGAGGTTGACCTAAGCTTCAAATCCATATGCACCAGGATTAATGAGGTTGACCTAAACTTCAAATACATATGCACCAGGATTAATGAGGTTGACCTAAACTTCAAATACAAATGCACCAGGATTAATGAGGTTGACCTAAACTTCAAATGCATATGCACCAGGATTAATGAGGTTGACCTAAACTTCAAATACATATGCACCAGGATTAATGAGGTTGACCTAAACTTCAAATACATATGCACCAGGATTAATGAGGTTGACCTAAACTTCAAATACATATGCACCAGGATTAATGAGGTTGACCTAAACTTCAAATACATATGCACCAGGATTAATGAGGTTGACCTAAACTTCAAAGCATCGCTCTCACGTAGGGCTCTTCAACCCTGTTCTTGGAGAGCTGCCCTCCTGTAGGTTTTTGCTCCAACCCCAGTTGTAGTAATCCTGATGTGCCGGATTAGGGTTGGAGTGAAACTACAGGATGGTGGTTCTCAGGAACAGAGTTTGAGAGCCATTCTCTAAAGGCTATCACTAGATTGGCCTCCTTTCATCAATTTAAAACCTTAAATTAACACATCCAATAGTGGAAAAGAGCCACGTCGTGGTGAATGTAATCTTGAGTCTCCTCTTTTGTAATGGTGGCGAGACACCCTTTCTCTATGCATAAGTATTAGAAAAGCTCTCCGTCATGCCAACCCAAGGACACTCGAGATAAGATGACACGACAACAGGAGATGTTTGGGACAAGTAGGCCACTTCAGCATTTAGGCGATGATGCACATCATCATTCAACGCATGGCACCAGACTCGCTGCTTTCCACAATCGACAAGTATCAATGGTGCCCCTCGATTTAAGAGCGGTTTGGGTGAATTGAACAAGCATAGCTCATCAACTAGTGTCTCCTCTCTCCCAGAATTGTGAGCTGGTTCAGGTTTTATGATCAGCATAAATGTCTGCAGCAGCTGCTGGCAGTCCCAACTTGAGATGCATGTAATTGGGTATGTTTGCATAGACAGATGCAGGGAGCAAAAATATAAAAATATCTCTCTGGTTTTGCAATTCCTCTGGCAACAAGGTTTACACAACTGCGTGGAGCTCGTATCACTCATAACTGAGGAATGAAATGTAAGAAATAGCTGGATTTATTTCGAGCTGAGAAACACCACGGCATATTTCTGTGTTGTCTCTGACCTGATGGCCCTCAGATATGTCTATAAATATATAGCCCATATGTCATTAAATATGGTGAAAAAGAAGATATCCCGTCTTGTGATCACACAAATTGTCTGCATTGAGTGTATGGATGTGTTGCTTTCTTTCAAGGTGGAACTTTGGGGGTCACAGAGATTGATTGGAGGCTGATTACCTTAGATTCAGACTGAGTATTCCTGTCTGACCAGGGCAAGCTGTTGTTTTTTTCTCCGCTTCCTTGGAGGTTGTACAGAAGTTTAATTGCTAATTGGTCATCATCAATGTTGGCTTGAGTAGTTGACTGAATGGTTAGTGTACTCATAGGCGATAGGCATATGATATAATGTTAATCTTATTTTTCTTCTCATGGAGCCACAATACTTTAGGCTAACAAAATGCTTTTGCTCCTCTGCATTGTTCAATGAGGTAATTTCAAAGGGTAAAGGTTCCTTATTGCCTACAAACAGTTAACAACTCCTTCCCATTTTTCATAATTTAACTTAGATGATGAATATGTTCTGTTGAAAATAACTGGTTATTTACAAGTTGCATAATGAACCACGTTATTCACTGTAAAACATCCTCTTTCGTTTCCAGATGCAAATTTTTCAGTTTGACGGAAACTCCGGAGGACTATACCCTTATCGTCGACGAGGAAGGCTTCAAAGGTGGGTTTTGTAGTCTCTACCTCTGGATCTTTAATGTTACTGTGGAAACCATGATCAGACCACAGGAAGAAAATTGTAGCCTTGTGATTTTCTCAAATGACTCGTATCTTGACTGGCTGCTGATGTTTGATCACATATTGCACCATCAGTTCTCCCCCCTTTGCCATTATGGGTTAACAGAGGCCAAGCTGTCACTGACTTGGCTTTGTGGTTGAGTGAGTTGAATCCATGTCATTAGACTGGTTTCCAGGGTGACCCTTGTTGGTCACCATGGATACTAGAAGCTCTGCGTGGCAAAACAGGTGCAGGTATTCTACTGTAGATTGGCTGGAAGTTTCTATTGTGCCTACCTGTATGTGAGCAATTAATGGGAATGGAATTGCGCTGAGACTCAGATTTTTCACTTGTGTATGCCAAACAAACATTGATTTAAAAGTGTAGTAAACCGTACAACTCTATTCACAAGGACTACCTCTAATGACATGGATTCAACTCACTCAACCACATTGTGTTTTTGTTATATTTTCAGTGTATGTTTACAGGAAGAACTGTGCAGATGACAACATAATTTTAATAATAATTTTAATAATCTCCCTCAGTTTGCCCAATGTTTTCACACCTTGACTTTGAAAACAATCTATTTTGGTTATTGAATTACAGTAAGTGAATATACACCTGATAACAGAATTGCGGCAACGTAATTTCATGATGGGTCCCTAATTTGTACATCACAACAATTCTGAGTATGAGTTTCTTTCTCTTCATTATTTTAATGAGATCCACCACCAAACAAGACCAAATTTGGTCGGTGTGGATTGGACAAAATCTGAACCAATCATAGACGTTTCTGTTTCAGAAGTTTGGACAACAGAGTACAGCACAGAACAGTAGAGTAGGGTTCAGTACATCACAGTAGAGTTCAGTATAGTACAGTACATTCGTGTTCTCAACTCTAGTGTGCTCTGTTTGGGCCAAATGGGGTGGGGGGTGGAATTATAATTATTCTACACTATATATAAATGTTGATATTAGTTGGCAGGGGTGTTTATGTTAACATTATAATGTTTTTAATGTATTTCTAGTACCTTTTCAAGAGAATCTCTGGAACTTTAGTGACTAACTATTTTTTTAACCTCCCGCTTTGGGCTGATTGTGTCAATGTGTTGTACAATTGGCCACAATATCCCTCGTTTGAAATGGGACTCTCTTTTTTTTCTGGGAGCTGTACAAGTTCCTCCCACATGGCCAGGCCCATTGCAATTCAAGTTTCCCCCATATGTGTTACCGCTAGCAAGATGCACATGATGCACCCACAGCAGAGCAGAGAATCAAATTGTATTTGTCACATGTGCCGAATGCAACCTTACTGTGAAATGCTTACTTACAAGCCCTTAACCAACAGTACAGTTCAAGAAATAGTTAAGAAAATATTTACTAAATAAACTAAAGTTTTAAGAAAATGTCATCAAAAAGTAACACAAGAAGATGACATAACGATAACTAGGCTATTTGCAGGTGGTACTGGTACCGAGTCAATGTGCGCGGTACAGGTTGGTCGAGGTAATTTGTAAAGTGTATATGCATAGATAATAAACAGTGAGTAGCAGCAGTGTAAAAACAGAGCAAGCAATAACTTCAACCAATGAGCTTCAGCCCCTCGCCATCTGTGTGACGCCTAGAAGAGGCACATGACGCACCCACAGCAGAGAGAGCAATAACATGGTGCACAAATCAGATTTCCGGGGAACACCTTTGGCTCGTGAGCGCTACTTTCAGAACTACTGGCACAAAAGTACTGGAGAATCTCGCTACGTTCAGAACTACTGAATCTCTTAAGACTTTTTCCTTTTCCACTTGTTTCACAATAAATCAATTTGTCTTATTATTCCAATGACACTCATGAATGCAGTTTATTTATTAACAAGGTTTCTTTCAAGGTTTTTCTCCACGCATGATTGATTTTATGATGGAGTAAGTAAGCGTGGTCAGTCATGTGTGATATCTTTTTGTTCTGAGCAATGGAGTCAGGTCTTTTTCCAAATCAGACCCCTCTCATATTAATAGCACCCGGGCTTGACAATGCCTTCTCCAGCTCATCAGCGGAGGAGAAAGTCAAACAATAATCTGTAAAATGAGGGACATTTTAGAGTCCGGCGACATTGTTAGCGGCCTCATTTATCACCAAGGGGGCCACTGACAGACACGCATACATCTGGGGCCACGCCTTTAACAGCGTTTTCTTGTCTGATTTCAGAACTGCCTGAGTCGGAGCACCTTAGTGTCGCCGAAGCCACGTGGTTGGCTCTCAATGTGGTGTCGGGGGGAGGGAGCACCACCAACTCTCAGCCAATCGGAGTCACCAAAATAGCCAAGTCTGTCATCGCCCCCTTGGCAGACCACAACATCTCTGTGTTTATGCTGTCCACCTATCAGACAGACTTTATCCTGGTGAGTGCACCTCTCTTAGCCTAATTTATACCTCGGGGGCAACTTTGATGGGGTCACAGAATGCGGGTCTGCATTCCCATAACCATACAAACACATGCAGTCAAATGATTTGTGCAATCAATCCATTTGTACAGTTGGGGGCCCCACCACCTTGCTTGCAAAACATTTTTACTGGCCCCTGAGTGAACATTTTTTAGTTTGAAAGTACATTTCCTGCTATTCTACAAATTTTTCCATTGGGCAGAGAGGATTTATTTTCAGTTTTACGGCTAATTTTATGCAATTCTATCCATTTTGCCATGGGGTAGAGACATTTTAGCAGTTTTAAAGCTAATTTCCTGCAATTCTACACATTTGGACATGACTTATGCCATGTCAATATGACACCTGAGTGCGAGTGACTAACACAATCAATAGGGGCTCCCTGGAGGTCAGAGCCTCTGGTCATGTGCCCTGTGTCGGCCATGATAGCTGGCTCGACTAACTTACCAATAAATAAAAAAATGTTAGCTGACATGGCTAATTGAGTTGGCTGACAAAACAAGAGGAACTGCAGACGCATCACCAAATTTCGAAATGGTGCACCTGGTGTATTCTACTATTCTAACTCTCATCAGTAAGTTGAGAGACAACTGAGTCTGTCTGTCAGCCCCCCCCCACACAGGAATGCCATGTTGAGTTCTTGCATTGCATACCTACTGTGTAAATGATGCTTTAGAACTGCTGTTTTAGGCCTTCCTCAACTCTGAAACACATGCAAGGATTTATTTTCAGCCAGCAAATTGCAAAGACATGGTTATTGGCAATTGTCATGAGCGTCTTGGAGCGGCATTCTCCCCTCATTTATTGATCCTCAGTCCCATTCAGTTTGAGGACATACGGTGAGCTCAATGTATTGGGGCGGTGACTCATTTTTTGTTGTTTGGGCTCTGTACTCCAGCACCTTTTGGATTTGAAATGATATAATAACTGAGGTTAAAGTGTAGACTGTCAGCTTTTGACGGTCTTTTCATCCGTATTGGGTGAACTGTTTAGGAACTACAGCACTTTCTACATGGTCCCCCTATTTTAGGGGGCCAAAAGTATTGGGCCAAATTCACTTAAGTTTGGTATTCCTAGTTCCAATGATTACATCAAGCTTGTGACTCTACAATCTTGTTGGATGCATTTGTGGTTTGTTTTGGTTGTTTCTGATTATTTTTTGCCCCATAGAAATTAATGGTAAATAATGTGTTGTGCATATTTGAACTTTTATTGTGAATAAGAATATAATGATTACAGATAATCCTGAATAAATTGTGAATAATGATGAGTGAGAAAGACACACAAATAATAATATATATATAACTAAATAATAATAATCTCTTGTTATTGTAATGGTGATAGGTTAGCTTGTCTTGGAGTCATGATATTTGTGCGTTTTCTCACTCATCATTATTCACGATTCATTTAGGACTATCATTGTGTGCTAAGAATATGGGACCAAATACTAAACTTTAATACTGCGAATTTGGCCCACTAAAATGTGGGGGACTATGTACAAAAAGTGTTCACCTGATATGAATGGAATTTAAGCTGACAATTGTTACCTCATTGTATAATTTCAAATCCAATGCTGGAGTATAGAACCAAAATAACTCGCTATATTTGTCAGTTTAGCTGCTTATTCCTGCAAGTATTACTGAACATGGTAATTTGCATTACCTGTTATGTTACCAGTGGTCCAGTGGAGAGGATTGAAGGTAGCCTGCTGTTATACATAGATAATGGAAAATGGCCTACGAAACATGCCATTTTAGTGTAGTATTCCCCCACTTGTACTTTGTGGCCTGTAACTGTTTTTCCATTTTGCTCGATATGAAAAGACAATAGCAGCTTATCTACAGTACCTCACTGGGCGGCACTTTTGCTTTGACGAGCTGCTTAATTACACCAGTCCTTCCTCATGCCAGGCCTTTTTGGCCATAGGGAGTCTTTTTATTACCTGTTAAGAGGGGGAGAGAAGAAAACACAAGGTCTGCTGAATAACTGTAGCCTTTGTAAGGAAATAAAACATTGTTGATAATCTGGCAGTAGTTATTTAAAGAGGATCAGTCTCGGCTCAGGCTCTTGCTGGAATTCCCGGTAACATTCATGGCCACTGGTTTCCCTCCGCCAGCTGCTCCCAGCCACGGCCTAATCACTGGCTCTAAAGAACAGGAAGAAACAACCTGCGTCTCTCATCCGTTTCTCTCCATTTCTCTCGCTTGCGCTCTCTGCATCAATCTGTCTACTGGTCTTGATGTCTTACTCACTCTTTCTCTTTCTATCTTGCATGCTTTTTTTCTCAGTCTCTGTATCTCTCTCCCACTGTGTCTGATTTTATTTGAGGCTCTGAGGAAGACCGGCCAGGCCGAGGCCTCTTTTCTTTCTTTTTTTAAGGAAAAAAACATTTTGAATGAGTATTTGCGTTACATAAACGGCAGGACCCAACCCGAATGCAGTCATTTAGAGCAGGATCCCCCCACCACCACCACCACTACACTGCTGATTTCAAATAACCAACATAGAATTGCATGAAATGCATTAATAAAAGGCCACATATTTCCAGACTGTAGGCTACTCAGATGTTCCCCATGTGGTGACTTCTGTAGGTGCCTCTACTGCTCTATTCCACTACTCAAATGTTCCCATGTGGCGACTTCTGTCGGTGCCTCTACTGCTCTATTCCACTACTCAAATGTTCCCCATGTGGCGACTTCTGTAGGTGCCTCTACTGCTCTATTCCACTACTCAAATGTTCCCATGTGGCGACTTCTGTAGGTGCCTCTACTGCTCTATTCCACTACTCAAATGTTCCCCATGTGGCGACTTCTGTAGGTGCCTCTACTGCTCTATTCCACTACTCAAATGTTCCCATGTGGCGACTTCTGTAGGTGCCTCTACTGCTCTATTCCACTACTCAAATGTTCCCATGTGGCGACTTCTGTAGGTGCCTCTACTGCTCTATTCCACTACTCAAATGTTCCCATGTGGCGACTTCTGTAGGTGCCTCTACTGCTCTATTCCACTACTCAAATGTTCCCCATGTGGCGACTTCTGTAGGTGCCTCTACTGCTCTATTCCACTACTCAAATGCGACGATATGCACGCCATGCTTTATTATAAAGGTGGGGTTTTTATTTTTATGTAAAAAACATTTTTAATCCCATTCTGGTACCTCAGAACACCCCAAGCCTCCCCCTCTTGCGCTCATTTTTTGTTCTTGTTCTGGTGCCTCCCGATTTACAAATGAAGCACTGTAAGCCGATCTGGATAACAGCGTCTGCTAAATGAAAAATGTAAATGGAACTGACACAGTAACTTTGCATTAGGCCCATATAATGGACAGCTATTTGGGGCATTTCATTTCACTTTGAAATTAGATTTTGAAGCAGAAGACCGTCTCCACCCTTTTAAAGCATTGCATTCCTTTGGGAGGTTGGTGGCCCAAACCTTTTGCTAGTCAGACATGCAGTGCCTACCTAAAATGCTTTATTAATGTTTGCTGTAGCCACGGGCCCCTTTTCTTTTAGTTACACTTGAGGTGTTCAGCTAAGCAATATGCAGAGTTCTTTTGAAATTTCACTGAATTGTTTGTTATTGGGACTCCATGGTTTCTTTTCCCTGAAGAGTGCGGTTTCAACTTGGTATTTTGAAGTGAAAATGTGAGTTACTTTCTGACGTAATTGAATCAACCGTTTTTATAAAACTCTTAACCTTTTAGATTTGCCGGTTGTAACAAGTGTTGTTTTGGTTGAGGCCTACTTGTTGATGGTGTTGTGTTTGTCAGGTTCGAGAGCGGGACCTGCCCATGGTCATGCACACCCTGTCTTCTGAGTTCACCTTGATGAGGGTGGTCAACGGAGAGACCGTAGCCGCCAACAGCCTAGGAGTCACCAACGGCTTTGTCAAGCCTAAACTTGGTAGGCACAATATACAAGACTTACATTTTAGCCCTTTTTCACATTATCGTGTGACACAAACTGTACTGTGCTTGCTCAGATGTTTACTTTTGACATTGTCCTTTACAGTACAGTACCAGCAACTATGGGACGTATAGTAACCGGGCCAGCACAGTACGGCTTGGCTCAATAGTCTGAGGATTTAGCCCAGTGTTTAGCCAAAAGTCTCAAACTTTTCTGTTTCCGGGGGACCTGCTCTGACTTTCAGCCAAAACAAGGCCCTGGGTACTTTTCAGCTCCCATTTACATAATGCCTGTGAACTTTAAACACACCTTTTCACAAAGCAACAGTCTTTCTGCTCGCCACAAGTCTTTACCCAGCGAACCAAAATTGGTTCTGTGAAAGTTCCCAGAACATTTGTTAGGTTTTGTCAAAAACTGTCCCGTTGGGTAGGTTACTTTCTAAATGTAATCTGTAACGTTTACTACTTACCTGTCCAAAATTGTAATCCGTAGCGTAACTTTTGGATTACCCAAACTAAGTAACCTCATTTAACTACCCAAACTAAGTAACATCATTTAATTACCCAAACTAAGTAACCTCATTTAACTACCCAAACTAAGTAACATAATTGAATTACATTCCCCTTAAGAGGCATTAGATGACAATGTATATTACCAAATGAATCAATTCATTTATTGCAGGTTAAATCAATGTTAGTTTACATAGCTGACCATAAATGGATGTTGCATTTTACTTTATGGATTGGTTGTGTAGGCTTCTTCTAACCCATCACTTTCTAGTACAAATAATAATACAAGGCTATAATATTTACATTAAAAACCAAGTCTGTCAGATTTCCAGTCATGCCAATTAATGAATATCCCTTGATCTTCAAGAATAGGACTCGGAAATATAGAGTAGTCAAATTGTTTTACCTGAGCATAACCCAAAAACGAAGGACTTATTAGCCTTCTCTGTTTATCTTGTTGTCATGGACTGATTGGACTCATTGCTTTGAGTTGAAAAATAAATGCTTCTCTATGGAATGGCATGCTTTGAGCACAAGGCCAACCGAAAAATGCTATTTGGTGTTGGTCCAATGTTTCATGAGCTGACATAAAATATCCCTATGCCCAAAAGGCTTATTTCTCTCAAATGTTGTGCATAAATCTGTTTACATCCCTGTTAGTGAGCATTTCTCCGTTGCCAAGATTATCCATCCACCTGACAGGTGTGGCATATCAAGAAGCTGATTTAACAACGCAATCATTACACAGGCGCACCTTGTGCCGGGGACAATAAAAGGCCACTCTAAAATGTGCAGTTTTGTCACAAAACACACTACCACAGATGTCTCAAGTTTTGAGGGAGCTTGCAATTGGCATAAACAACATGTTAGAACTATTGCATTCCATGCCTCTGAAGGCCATATTAAGCGTAAGTGTGATTTCATGTTATTTCTTTCAAGAGGGGAGGCTACATGCAGCTATTTACATGTTGTACACAAAATAATTGATCAACATGTTCATACAAACTCGCCGCTAGTTTTTTTTTTGCCGCAATGCAAAACTCAAGTGAGGAGTTGCATGTAGCTAGCTAGGCAGCATATCAAACAAACGCAAGACACAGACACGCAGTCTAATGTAATATTTTTTTCATCATCATTGAAAACATTGGCTTACAACAGACAGAGAAGGTTGTAGCCTTAATGGCCTGGAATGTTTGTTCAAATCGCCATTGGTTTTTGTTTCAGCTGTCCAGAAATAGACTACAGCGTCATGGTTCAGAAGCAATGATCTATACACCAGATGACTGACAGAGGGCGCTGTTTTGACGACACTGAACCTCCATCTTGGCACTGTTTAAAAATAATTATAATACGTTTGGGGTCACTCACGATTTAACAAACTAAGCACTGAACACAGGTAGTAGTCTAGACTAGTTAACCATCACATACTAAAATATCCACAAAAGCCAGCCAGTCGTAGATTATGAAATATTATGAAGTTATTATTTAAGAGCATTGAAAATAAAATGATATAGCTAGCTAACTATTAGATAGCCTACCTTTTTCCTAATGTCAATCATGACTTTAGGAGGCTTGCTTCTGACGATTTGTGCAGAAATTCTTCGGTTGCGCAAACCCAGTTTCATCAGCTGTCGAGGTAGCTGGTATGGGATGTTTCCCGCAGGTGAAGAAGCCTGATATGGAGGTCCTTGGCTGGCATGGTTACACATGGTAGGCCGTTGTGAGGCCGGTTGCACGTACTGCCAAATTCTCTAAAAAGACATTGGAGGTGGCTTATGGTAGAGAAATTAACATGGATTTCTCTGGCAAAAGCTCTGGTGGACATCCCTGCAGTCAGCATGCCAATTGCAGGCTCCCTCAACTTGAGACATCTCTGGCATTTTAGTGGCCTTTTGTCCCCAGCACAAGGTGCACCTGTGTAATGATCATGCTGTTTAATCAATTTCTTGATATGCCACATCTGTCAGGTGGATGGATCTTGGCAAAGGAGAAAATGCTGACTAACAGGGATGTAAACAGAATTGTGCAAAAACATTTGAGAGAAGTAAGATTTTTGTGCGTATGGAACATTTCTGGGATTTTTTTTAAATTTCAGCTCATGAAACATTGGTCCCACACTTTAACTTAATGTTTGTTCTGTGTACATTACCTGAAAACCTAATGAGAAAGTTTGGGGAATGTTATGTGGTGGTGGTTCGATGGTGTGCACAACATTTTGGTGATCGTTAGAACATTCCAAGGGTATTTTATTTTTTATTTTATTCTGAAGGTGAAAAAAAGTTATTTGAATGTTTTCCTGATGTTAGATTAAACCCAATATCACTAGAGCTTACATTAACCACTGGTGACTGGTGTGGGGGTAAGTTGCAGTGGAAAAGCACCACTAGACTCTGATACAGTAATGCCTACTTGTATTCAGGTTATGCTTTGGGATTTCTCTGATACAAATTGAATTGTATTTCATCCCCTGAATAAGAATATTGCTGAGACTCCCTGATATGATTTTGCTGTTATGATACTGCCTGTCAAACTGAATGTAGCATGGCTGTTATAATGCGTTCTCATCATGTTTCAAGGCTGGCTGACATGTTTGTTAAGAGTAAGTCAATCCAGCACCTGCTGTCAAGGTTCTGCCTCAGAACAGAGTCCCTGAGAACACAGTCTGATATGGCATGCAGAACATCTGTTGCTTATCTATCAAGTCTCTTGCTGGTTGAGGGATTTTGTTGCCTAGATTTCTCCTTAGGTGACATTTGATGGGTAGTAGGGATCAGCCCATTTTGCAAAAGCATTGGAAATGTCCTCTTTCAAAACTGAGTGAGACATAAAATAGTTGAATGCATATATGTTCACAACTCCCAGTATCATATGAATAAAAGCACATGTTTTCTCACTCGCTCGCAGTGCCCCGTCCCATCATCCACCCTCTGTCCAGCCCCAGTAACATGTTCTGTGTGACCAGCCTGGACCCGGACACATTGCCCTCGGTGGCCACCCTGCTCATGGACGTCATGTTCTACTCAGGCGGGTAAGGGCCCTCTCCTAAGCACTCCTCCTGTTTCACATATGGCTGTCACCAGAGGCCATCTGCCGTCTCTTTTTAAGAGACTATCATATACACACACACAGCCACAGGAGCACTTAGCTGCTCAAGTTCAGACCATTTGTTTAACATAGGAAGTCTAAAACCTAGGAAGATGGTTAGACTTGAGCTGTCGTAGGATGGTTATGATGCTGTTAGTAGGCAAGACAAACTCATTTTCATTATTTCACTAAAATCAAAACACCATAGCATGTTTTTGGGCTTATTTCACCTGATTTCAGTAGAATCCTGTTGAAAATGATACTGTTGCTGCTTCCTGTTGTCATGGATTTGTTTTTGATTAATAGCCAAGTGTCTCAAAACCGGTTTTAAATGTTCAAAATCATAATCAATATGCTGAAATAAGGTGTGATATGTTGAAGACCAAGACATAAAAATTACTCCCAACACACGTCTCACTTGTTTTGCTAAATTAGTACCTTAACTGCTCACGCACCAATATTTTCCAAGCGGTCACTCTTGACTGAAATTGATTAGTTTGTTCTACTGTAATCAATAGTGTGCGCAAATGAATCACTCACATCCATATTGGAAATAATTTTAACTGGGAAAATAACCGCGGTGACATGTAGTGCTTGCACTCTTCTAAAGAACTTGAGATGAGAACCATTTGTCAACTTCTCTTTCATTTGTAGGAGGAACACCCAAATCCTCTCACCACCTCTGTTAAATGACTGCTGCTACTGACAGGCGCATTTTACGAAAATACTAGTACTAAACCAAAGATATTAATCTGTTTTTATTCATCCATTTCGTGAAATTGTGATGACTATAAACTTTCATAGTATCATCACCAATCGTTGGGGAAGGGATGTGTATTTCCTGAACCAAGTGTGATGAAAAGATTAGCCTGTGTTATGTAGTAACACATTCTGTCCACCATACTTTTATATTAACTTGTTATGGCTGCAGGGGCAGTATTGAGTAGCTTGGACGAATAAGGTGCCCAGAGTAAACTGTCTGCTACTCAGGCCCAGTTTCTAATATATGCATATTATTAGATTTGAATTGAAAATACTTTGAAGTTCCTAAAACTGTTTGAATGATGTCTGTGAGTATAACAGAACTCATATGGCAGGTAAAAACCTGCCATATGAGGTATTTGGACATAAATGATGGACATTATCGAACAAAACAAACATTTGTGGAACTGGGATTCCTGGGAGTGCATTATGATGAAGATCATCAAGATAAGTAAATATAATGCTATTTCTGACTTCTGTTGACTACACAATATGGCGTATATCTGTTTGGGTTGTTTTGGTCTCTGAGCGCTGTACTCTGATTATAGCATGGTGTGCTTTTTCTGTAAAGCTTTTTTGAAAATCTGACACAGCGGTTGCATTAAGGAGAAGTGTATCTATAATTCCAATAATTCTATAATTCTATAATTACAAACAAAATAGTTGTTGTATCTTTTATCAATGTTTATGAGTATTTCTGTAAATTGATGTGGCTCTCTGCAAAATCTCTGGATGTTTTGGAACTACTGAACGTAACGCTCCATTGTATATTGAGATTTTTTGATATATATATATATATATATAAATATATAAATAAATAAATATGAACTTTATCGAACATAACATGCATGAAGTCCTATGAGTGTCATCTAATGAAGATCATCAAAGGTTAGTGATAAATTATTCTCTTTTTGTGACTCCTCTCTTTGGCTGGAAAAATGGCTGTGTTTTTTTGTGACTTGGCTCTGACCTAACATAATCATTTGGTTTGCATTCGTCGTAAAGCCTTTTTGAAATTGGACACTGTGGTGGGATTAACAAGAAGTGTATCATTAAAATGGTGTAAAATACTTGTATGTTTTGAGGAATTTTAATTATGGGATTTCTGTTTTGATTTTGGCACCCTGCATTTTCACTGGCTGTCATATCGATCCCGTTAGCGGGGATCTCAGCCCAAAGAGGTTGTATTATGCTAATTTCCTTATCTGTCATAATCATTTGATGTTTAGATTTAGGATGATGGTAATGAAGCACACTCACAGGTTTTTACAAGAATTACAGCTATTTCTTATTACTTAAATCATGGAGAGTTTTAAAATGCTCCTTTAATACAATTGAACTGGGCTCGCTAGACTTAATCTTCCATAGTGGCTGTGCAGCAGCCTAAATGTACAACATCCCTACTAGGATGAAACTAGCTCCATTAGGCTAATCTTTTTGAGTGTGAACTGTATTACTGCACTGTAATACACACTGTTCAAACCATGATAAAGCAGGGAGAGAACATGCTATTCTGGTGCAGCACATGCGGCCTGCAAATTTTATTTAAATATTTATTTTCAATATTTGTATAATTAGGAGTGTGTGTATTCCCTACCATAATATTTTCCCTAATGTTATTAGCCTAACTCTTATTTTATTGTTGTTTCTTTCCTGCCTTGCTTTCAACAGTTACATTTTATATAGGTTTTGTTGTCCTTGTCTCCATTCTAATTACATCCTTGAATAATACAGGACTAGAATTAGATGCAGAAGGCTTATACTACTTCTCACAAAGATCGAATGGTTATGGGTCTGAATAAATAACTGCAATAGCCTACCGCACCACCATCACATGTTTGCTCTTCTTTCAAACAACCCATGAGTTCTATTGGCTGCTGTATTTAACATCCAGCTTAAAATAGATAGTCCCTTTTCGAATTGTCTATTGGTGTTAGAAATGCAAAAAACATTTTCTTATGAACAAGCTTTTCTTGCATGGGACTTGGAGCTAAGGAGTGTTTAATAAAAAAAAAAAAAAAAATATATATATATATATATATATATAATGGAGTTGATGGAGAGAGACTGTGACAGTGCTTGCACGTGCACTGATTTAATGCAACAATATTAGAGTGATGGGCTTTTAAATTATTTATTTTTTAAATTAAAAAAAGATCTTTACAATTAAAAAAATTAGGTGAGATGAGTAAATTAGACTCGCATTTGATCTTTACATTAATGTCAAAGGCTATGCTGCAGCAATGTAGGTCTACCTGTCACAAAGGTTACCATGATGGGTCTACATGCATTGTGAAATACGCTCCATGCTGAGATGGGTTATTTGTTCCCACCCTGAGCTTTGATGATTCATCTTGCAGTGGCCGTAGAGAAGACCGATTTAGACATCGCATGTTATTTTAAAAGTTCAATTTCGTGCCGTGCTGTTCATATAAATGTATTATAATTGACCAGTTTCTCAGTTATTTATCCCGGGAAAGGGAGTGATTTTGGGTGGTAAATTCCGGTAACCGGGTTCCAGGCGTACAACCCTAGTCCCTATTGTTAGGATTAGACTGTAAAAGTGGTGAAAAGTTTGACAAGCAGACCACTTGACATGATGATGATGGAACGGGGTTTTGGACAGGACTGAATGTAGTTGAAAGATGGTTCGATTTGAATCTCGGTACTTTCTATTACAGGATAAAGGAGCCTGGGGCATCGAGTGAGGACACTGGACACATCCGCTTCTTCTCTTTCTCTCTGATTGAGGGCTACATCTCTCTCGTCATGGACGAGCAGACGACACAGCGGTGGGTGCTTTCCTGTGGTCCTGCCATTCTTTTTTTTCACCTGGTTATGGCGTCTTACCGTCAAAGGCAGCTGCTGTCAATTTGCAGTTTAGCTGTGGACAACTTTTATTTGCTGGGTTATTAGGAAACAAACATAGATAATCATAAAGGGTTTACAAATAAAGAAGGTCATGTAGAGGTAACACGAACAGCTGCATTACTAATCACATGTGGATTGCAAGAAAGGATTACAGTACCACTACATTAGTAGCTACAATAGATATACAAAGGTATGTGGACATTCCTTTAAATGAGTGGATTTCAGCCACACTTTGCTGGTGTCAAAGCACACAGCCATGCTATTTCCATAGGCAAACATTGGCAGTAGAATGGCCTTACTGACGAGTGCCGTGACTTTCAACTTGGCACCGTCATAGGATGCCACCTTTCCAACAAATGTATGCCCTGCTAGAGCAGCCCTGGTCAACTGTACCTGCTGTTATTGTGAAGTGGAAATGTATAGGAGCAACAACGGCTCAGACGTGAAGTGGTAGGCCACACAAGCTCACAGAATGGGACTGCGGAGTGCTGAAGCGTGTTTAAAAAAAAATATAAAATAATAATCTGTCCTCACTACCGAGTTTCAAACTGCCTCTGGAAGCAACGTCAGCAGAGTGACTGTTCGTCAGGAGATTCGTGAAATGGGTTTCCGTGGCCGAGCAGTCACACACAAGCCTAAGATCACCATGCGCAATGCCAAGCGTCGGCTGGAGTGGTGTAAAGCCTTCCGCCAAGCTTGCCCCCAACTCTGGAGCAGTCAAAACGCATTCTTTGGAGTGAAGGCAGTCCAACGGACAAATCTGGGTTTGGCAAATGCAAGGAGAACGCTGCCTGCCCCAATGAATAGTAGCCTAGTGGTTAGAGCATTGGACTAGTAACTGAAAGGTTGCAAGTTCAAATCCCCGAGCTGACAAGGTACAAAATCTGTCGTTCTGCCCCTGAATAGGCAGTTAACCCACTGTTCCTAGGCCGTCATTGAAAATAAGAATTTGTTCTTAACTGACTTGCCTAGTTAAATGAAGGTAAGAAAAAAAAAAACTAAAGTTTGGCGGATTTTTTTTTATTTTTTAATTTTACCTTTATTTAACCAGGCAAGTCAGTTAAGAACAAATTCTTATTTTCAATGACAGCCTGGGAACAGTGGGTTAACTGCCTGTTCAGGGGCAGAACGACAGATTTGTACCTTGTCAGCTCGGGTGTTTGAACTCACAACCTTTCGGTTACGAGTCCAACGCTCTAACCACTAGGCTACCCTGCCGCCCCAAATAAGGGGAATAAGGGTCTGCTGCTGTTTTTTCATGGTTCCAGTGAAGGGAAATCTAAACGCTACAGCATACAATGACATTCTAGACGATTCTATTCTTCCACCTTTGTGGAAACAGTTTGGGGAAGGCCCTCTCCTGTTTCAGCATGACAATGCACCCGTGCACAAAACAAGGTCCATACAGAAATTATTTTGAGATCAGTGTGGAAGAACTTGACTGGCATGCACAGAGCCCTGACCTCAACCCCATTGAAAACCTTAAGGATGAATTGGAACGCCGGCTGAGAGCCTAATCGCCTAACATCAGTGCCGACCTCAGTAATGCTCTTGTGGCGGAAAGGAAGCAAGCCCCTGCAGCAATGTTCCAACATCTAGTGGAAAGCTTTCTCAAGAGTGGAGGCTGTTATAGCAGCAAAGGCGGACCAACTCGATATTAATGCCCATGATTTTGGAATGAGATGTTCGACAAGCAGGTGTCCACATACTTTTGATCATGTTGTGGTACTTTATCATGGGCTTGTCCTACATTGACAAGGTATCCCTTATATAGGTCAGTGGTGTCTCGAAGCTATGAAGAGGGACGATAAGTGGATCAGGCTTTTAGCACTTCTGAAGTGATGTATTTTTCACCATAGCACGTAGGGCAACCACTGACCTACAATCTGAATTTGACCAAATCATTATTTTTAATGTTATTGCTATAGATTGAATGAGTATGTGCATTCATTTTCTCCCTCCTAGGTTTCCCAACAATGTCCTCTTCACTAGTGCTTCAGGGGAGCTTTGGAAAATGGTTCGCATTGGAGGACAGCCTTTAGGATTTGGTGAGTGGGACCGTTGTTTTTTTTCCTCAGGTTGGTTTCCACAGGTCTAACACATGTTAGTCAGATCTCTGTGCAGAGTACACATCACCAGTAGACACTGTTTGATGCGTGTGTCATTTGGCGAAGATTCTGAAAAACCTAACTGTGATGCCAATCAGAATATTAGAATATTACTTGGCAATGTGAGGAATGCATCAAATGCCCAGATACCCCTCATTTCTGAAAGAAATATCTGATATTCATGGTTGTGTTCGTTATTCTTATTGCCTTGTCAGACGAGTGTGGTATCGTGGCTCAAATATCGGAACCCCTGGCGACTGCCGACATTCCAGCTTATTACATCAGTACCTTCAAGTTCGACCATGCCCTGGTGAGTGACGGTTTACAACTCTCCACCCTCTCTGTATCTCTTTCTCTCTCCGTTTGTATGGTAAATTGTAGAGGTGTACCTTCAAGTTCGACCATGCCCTGGTGAGTGACGGTTTACAACTCTCCACCCTCTCTGTATCTCTTTCTCTCTCCGTTTGTATGGTAAATTGTAGAGGTCAGTTTAAACTGGAGCTTTTGGAATAATGATTTAACCCCGCCCTCCTATGTCTCATAGGTCCCAGAAGAAAACATCCAGAGTGTGATTGGAGCTTTGAGGACCAATGAGAGCGCGGGACAGTGAAGGCGAGGTGGAAAGAGACCGTGGAACGAGCAATTTATTATGTCAAACTCTTACAAAAAAAAAGTGCCAAGAGGGTAATGCAAAGCTTGAGTCGTGTAGACGGACGACTGTGTGTGTGTGCGTGCGTGTGTAGACATGCTTTGTACAACGACCAGCAATGTGTCCCTCCTATTCTGAGACGGTTCCAACTACACTCCAAACCAGACCCGCCACTCCCTTGAGCATCCACTCTTACCCCAAACAACATCCACCTCTTTGGGGACCCAAAGCAAGAGTGACTGCAGTGTTTTTCTTTTCCCTCGCTCTATTTCTTTCTCCTCTTCCTTCCCCTCAGACCATTTCACCATGGCAACGTGACCTACCGAATTTGGGCCTATTTCTTCGACACCAGCCCCTGAGATGCTGCAAAGCGGCCCTCACCTCCTTTCACTCTTCATGTGCCACCCACGCGGTCCATGACTGCCTATAGTGATAGGTGTTGCTTTAGTATACCAGACTTTCCTTCCTAACTTTACATTGTTTTTCGCAAGCTGCTCTTTCCATAACCATCATACTGTATTAGTTACCAGTCCTCTTATGGAAAGAAAGAGAATGTACTTTACAAACAATTATCAATATTTCCATTATTCTTTTGTATTTATTTTTCTCAGTGCCAAGAGGTTTTGAAGGCCTTGACCGATGCCTTGTCTAATGCTCAGCGTGTGTGCAATTTCAGATCAGATTTTGTCAGATGGGGAAATGAGACTGGTGAATGTTGCTCTGTTCTGGTGATGAGCGTGAAATGACATTTACTGATGAATCGCAGAGCCACTGATCTATAGAACATATAAATAGTCTAGTCTATATATATGCCAATTTTCATGTAGTTTCAGGAGAACTAGGTTATCTTTTTGCGTTGAGTGCCACACCATGCCTAACTCCAAACCAGTCCTTTACCACAAACTAGAATAATAACTTCAACGCTAGTAAAGCCAGCGTGATGAAGTGGTAGGGGCCTTGTCATTTATTCTGTTGTGAATGTTTTTTTGTGGTCGTGGCTCATTGAACCAGCCCTGCAACCCTGTTGTCAGTTTAGGCAATCATCCCCCACCCCAGTCTGCACTTTAATACAGGTCCATCTTTCTGACCTGCAATACTGATGTGAAAACAGTTTTATCCTTGAAGGATTTCTTGATAAGTAGACTTTTGTTGGTCTTAAACCATTGGTGGGTATTATATTCTCTGCAAAAGCTTTCTTCGGTTAGCTTTGACATACAGAAACCATGTATTTATCAGTGTTAACATAAAGGGTGACATTTCTTCTGATAAAGAAAGTTATTTGTTTTCAGCTTGTAGTGTGTTTGGTTTCGCAAGCCCCTCAACTTTAATCTGTACTGTTTTTTTTGTTTTGTCTTCATTTCTAACATTAGTCCACCAGACCCGTCGCCCATTCAAAACCACTTTTGATTCAAACCATATCAGAAATTATAAGACCGTTATCCTAATTTAGACAAATAGATTCTGACAGGAACGTGCAGCTTTCAGCAATTATGTAATTTCATATTTACATCATTGGTTGAGTTAACACCCACGCTTATACCTGGTGCTAACATGGGTCCTTTATGCTGATCTTGTCCGCATACACTTTAATAGCATGTGTAGATGCATTTTTGGAAATGTGGGCACAATCAGAATGTAGACAAGATCAGCACAAAGGACTCATTTTAGCACCAGGTATAAACGGGGCTTCTGATTTAATGTGATGGGCTGGAATGTAAACTATGCATGGGGCATTGGGAACTGCTGTTGGGAGTCCTTGTATTGAGCTAAATGCTGTACTACTATTGGTTTATTACTCCAGAGTCTTTTATTTGGCAGGGCAAGGTTTCCCCACTACAATGCACCCAGCTTATAACAATCGAAAGCGATAGATTGAAGTGGTCAAAAACGGTTGAAGTGGTCAAAAACTAATCATTCTTATTACTTACAATGTGCATTCAGAAATTATTCAAACCCCTTGACTTTTTCCACATTTTCTTACGTAAATTCTTTTAAAAAATGTTCTCAATCTACTTAAGCAAAACGTTTTTTTAGAAATGTTTGCAAATTGCATAAAAAATTCAGTTGAAGTAGGAAGTTTACATACACCTCAGCCAAATACAAAACTGTTTTTCACAATTCCTGATATTTAATCCTAGTAAAAATTCCCTGTTTTAGGTCAGTTAGGATCACCACTTTATTTTAAGAATGAAATGTCAGAATAATAGTAGAGTGATTTCATTTCAGCTTTTATTTCTTTCATCACATTCTCAGTGGGCCAGAAGTTTACATGCACTCAATTAGTATTTGGTAGCATTGCCTTTAAATTGTTTAACTTGCGTCAAACGTTTTGGGTAGCCTTACACAAGCTTCCCACAATAAATTGGGGGAATTTTGGCCCATTCCTCCTGACAGAGCTGGATTAACTGAGTCAGGTTTGTAGGCCTCTGAGGTCAGAGCTTTGTGATGGCCACTCCAATACCTTGACTTTGTTGTCCTTAAGCCATTTTGCCACAACTTTGGAAGTATGCTTGGGGTCATTGCCCATTTTGGAAGACCCATTTGCGACCAAGCTTTAACTTCCTGACTGATGTCTTGAGATCTTGCTTCAATATATCCACATAATTTTCCTTCCTCATGATGCCATCTATTTTGAAGTGCACCAGTCCCTCCTGCAGCAAAGCCCCCCCACAACATGATGCTGCCACCCCCGTGCTTCACAGTTGGGATGGTGTTCTTCAGCTTGCAAGCCTCCCCCTTTATCCTACAAACATAACGATGGCCAAAAAGTTATATTTTTGTTTCATCAGACCAGAGGACATTTGTCCAAAACGTATCATCTTTGTCCCCATGTGCAGTTGCAAACTGTAGTCTATCTTTTTTATTGCGGTTTTGGAGCAGTGGCTTTTTCCTTGCTGAGCAGCCTTTCAGGTTATGTTGATATAGGACTTGTTTTACTGTGGATATAGATTATTTTGTTCCTGTTTCCTCCAGCATCTTCACAAGGTCCTTTGCTGCTGTCCGGGATTGATTTGCACTTTTTGCATCAAAGTATGTTCATCTCTAGTAGGCATAACACGTCTCCTTCCTGAGCGGTATGACGGCTGCGTGGTGCCATGGTGTTTATTTACATACTATTGTTTGTACAGATGAACGCGGTACCTTCAGGTGTTTGGAAATTGCTCCCAAGGATGAACCAGCCTACAAAAACATTTCTGAAGTCTTGGCTGATTTCTTTTGATTTTCCCACGAGGTCAAGCAAAGAGGCACCGAGTTTGAAGGTAGGCCTTGAAATACATCCACAGGTAAATCTCCAATTGACTCAAATGATGTCAATTAGCCTTTCAGAAGCTTCTAAAGCCATGACATCATTTTCTGTAACTTTTCAAGTTGTTAAGGGACAGTCAACTTAGTGTAAATGTCTGACCCACTGGAATTGTGAATAAGTGAAATAATCTGTCTGTAAACAATTGTTGGAAAAATGACTTGTCATGCACAAAGTAGATGTCCTAACCGACTTACCAAACCTTTATTATTTATTTGTTAACAATAAATTTGTGGAGTGGTTGAAAAACTAGTTTTAATGACTCCAACCTAAGTTTATGTAAACTTCAACTGTAATTAAATATCACATTTACATACACTACCGTTCAAAAGTTTGGGTCACTTAGACATTTCCTTTAAAAAAAAAGGAAAAGCATTATTTTGTCCATTTTAAAATATCAAATTGAACAGATACAGCTTAGACAATGTTGTAAATGCCTATTGTAAATATTATTTTTTTAATGGAATATCTACATAGGTGTACAGAGACCCATTATCAGCAACCGTCAAATCAAAATCAAATTTTATTTGTCACATACACATGGTTAGCAGATGTTAATGCGAGTGTAGCGAAATGCTTGTGCTTCCAGTTCCGACAATGCAGTAATAACCAACAATTAATCTAACTAACAATTCCAAAACTAATTTCTTATACACAGTGTAAGGGGATAAAGAATATGTACATAAAGATATGAATGAGTGATGGTGCAGAGCAGCATAGGCAAGATACAGTAGATGGTATCGAGTACAGTATATACATATGAGATGAGTATGTAAACAAAGTGGCATAGTTAAAGTGGCTAGTGATACATGTATTACATAAGGATGCGGTAGATGATAGAGTACAGTATATATGTATACATATGAGCAACCATCACTGCTGTGTTCCAATGGCACATTGTGTAAGCTAATCCAAGTTTGTCATTTTAAAAGGCTAATTGATCATTAGAAAACCCTTTTGCAATTGTTAGCCAGCTGTTGTTCTGATTTAAAGAAGCAATAAAACTGACCTTAGACTAGTTGAGTATCTGGAGCATCAGCATCAGGTTCGATTACAGGCTCAAAATGGCCAGAAACAAAACTTTATTCTGAAACCCGTCAGTCTATTCTTGTTCTGAGAAAGGCTATTCCATGCCAGACATTGCCAAGAAACTGAAGGTCTCGTACCACGCTGTGTACTACTCCTTTCACAGAACAGTGCAAATTGGCTCTAACCAGAAATTAAAGAGGATTGGTTAGCCCCGGTGCACAACTGAGCAAGAGGACAAGTACGTTAGTGTCTAGTTTTGAGAAACAGACGCCCCACAAGTCCTCAACTGACAGCTTTATTAAATAGTACCCGTAAAACACCAGTCTCAACGTCAACAGTGAAGAGGTGGCTCAGGGATGCTGTCCTAGGCAGAGTTGCAAAGAAAAAGCCATATCTCAGACAGGCCAATAAAAATACAATTTTAAGATGGGCGAAAGAACGCAGACACTGGACAGAGGAACTCTGCCTAGAAGGCCAGCATCCTGGAGTCGCCTCTTCACTGTTTATGTTGAGACTGGCGTTTGCGTACTATTTAATGAAGCTGGCAGTTGAGGACTTGTGAGGTGTCTTTCTCACACTAGAGGGAACTCTTTTTTAGGTGCCTTTTGGCAAACTCTAAGCGGGCTGCCTTGTACCTTTTTACTGAGGAATGGCTTCCGTCTGGCCGATGGTCACTCTGACAGAGCTCTAGAGTTCCTCTGTGGAGATGGCTACCTTCATGGCAGAGGCCTGATTGCAGCACTAAACCAGTCTTCTCCCCTGATTGCTCAGTTTTGCTGCGCAGCCAGCTCTAGGAAGAGTCTTGGTGGTTCCAAACTTCCATTTAAGAATGGAGGCCACTGTTTTTTTGGGGGACCATCAATGCTGCAGACATTTTTTGGTACCCTTCCCAAGATCTGTGCCTCGACACGATCCTCTCTGGGAGCTCTACGGACAATTCCTTCGACCTGTTGGCTTGGTTTTTGCTCTAACATGCACGGTCAACTGTGGGACCTTTTTATATAGGTCAATTGAATTTACCACAGGTGGACTCCAGGTTGTAGAAACATCTCAAGGATTTTCATAGTGAAGGGTCTGAATACTTATGTAAAACTTTTTTTTGTTTGTCATTATATGGTGGTGTTGTGTGGATGAGGGGAATAAACAATTGAATCCTTTTTAGAATAAGGCTGCAACCTAACAATGTGGGAAGAAGTTGAGGGGTCTAAATACTTTCCAAATGCACTGAACAAAAATATAATTGCAACAATTAACTATTTTACTTAGTTCAAATAGGATATCAGTCAATTGAAATACATTCGTTAATTCTATGGATTTCACGACTAGGCAGGGGCACAGCCATGGGAAGGCATCGGCTCACCCACTAGGGAACGAGGCCCAGCCAATCATAAATGGGATTTATTATAGACCTATACTATTCAGTTTCATCGGCTGTCCGGGTGGCTGGGCTCAGATGATTTTGCAGGGGAAGAAGCCGGATGTGGAGGTCCTGGACTTGAGTGGTTACACGCAGTCTGCGGTTGTGAGGCCGGTTGGACGCACTACCAAATTCTCTAAAACAATGTTGGAGGCAGCTTGGTAGAGAAATGAAAAATTAAATTCTCTGCCAACAGCTCTGGTGGACATTCCTGCAGTTAGCATGCCACGTGCACACTCCCTCTCAACTTGAGACATCTGTGGCATTGTGTTGTGACATAAAACTGCACATTTTAGTGGCCTTTTATTGTCCCCAGCACAAGGTGCACCTCTGTAATGAACATGCTATTTAACAGCTTCTTGATATGCCACATCTGTCAGGATAGATTGTCTTGGCAAAGGAGAAATGCTCACTAACAGGGATGTAAACAAATTTGTCCACACAATTTGAGAGACGCTTTTTGCGTCTTATTTCAGCTCATTAAACCAAGACTTTATATGTTGTTTCTGTTCAGTATTTTCTTTTTCAAGTATCGATCCATTTTATTTTATCGATCTTGTCTCATCGCTCCTCAACGGGCTCGGGAGCGCGAAGGTGGAGTCATGCGTCCTCCGAAAAATTGCCCGACAAACTGTGCTCCTTAACACCTGCCAGCTTAACCCAGAAGCCAACCGCACCAATGTGTCGGAGGAAGCACCGTTCAACTAGAGACCGGCGTCAGGCACCCGGCCCGCCACAGAGTCGCTAGAGCGCTATGAGCCAAGTAAAGCCCCACCGGCCAAACCCTCCCCTAACCCGAATGACGCTGGGCCAATTGTGTGCTGTCCTATGGGCCTGTAGTAACGCCGCTAGCACTGTGATGCTGTCCTACGGGCTTCCCGGCCACGGCCCGAGAATGAACCTGGGTCTGTAGTAACGCCGCTCGCACTGCGATGCAGTGCGTTAGTCCGCTGCAACACTCGGGAGGCCATATCAATCCCATTTAAGAAAGAAATTGCCTAAGGCGAATGTGATTCTTTAGAACACTGGAGGATAAATGCATCAGGATTTTTACTTTGTCCTGAGTGGTGCAGCGGTCTAAGGCACTGCATCTCAGTGTTTGAGGCGTCACTACAGACACCCTGGTTCAAATCCAGGCTGTATCACAACCCGATGTGTTTGGGAGTCCCATACAGCGGCGCACAATTGGCCCAGCATCGTCCGGATTTGGCCGGTGTAGGCC
This sequence comes from Oncorhynchus masou masou, assembly GCF_036934945.1. Classification (NCBI taxonomy): domain Eukaryota; kingdom Metazoa; phylum Chordata; class Actinopteri; order Salmoniformes; family Salmonidae; genus Oncorhynchus; species Oncorhynchus masou. The sequence goes on from NC_088222.1 coordinate 57,574,061, forward strand.
GTCATTGTAAATAAGAATTTGTTCTTAACTGACTTGCCGAGTCAAATAAATACAAGTAGACGACGGGAATCAAACAAACCACAGCTCTGCTCTTGACTTTTGGAAGTCGGTGAGGGCTTTGTCTCGCCGTTCCATGCTGATGCACGTGTTAGCTCTGGTCATAGCCTTTTAGAAAACTATCGGTGTTAGCTCAGAAGCAATCACATTTTTCTGCCATTTTAAAATGTTCTTGCCAATCATATTAATTTGCAAAAAGGTTTGCAAAAGGTGGAGGGAAATAGTATTTTGCAGGAGTGTCTACTTGGTAGTCAACCGTGCCCCCCACTGCACGTTTCTTTTTAAAAGGTTCCAATGTTTTTTTTTTCTTTGAATTTCCTCCTTAAAATGACAAATCCAAATCTAACTGCTCTAGATTATTATTATCTAGCTCTAGAGCAAGGATATGCATATTCCTGATACCATTTGAAAGGAAACAAAAAATTGTGGAAATGTGAAAAAAGGATAATATAACATTTGATCTGGTAAAAGATAATACAAACAAAAAGAATGTGTTTTCTATATTTTTGCATCTTTGAAATGGAAAAAGGCCATACATTGAGATAGGATTCTAGGTGTAATTAGATGTCCACAATATGGCAGCGGTGTGTGTGCAAAGTTTCAGATTGATCCAGTGAAGAATTACATCACTGTACAAAATTTTGTAATACATCTGCCAGGAGTTTGCACAAATGTGCCGAATTGGTCAATTTATACATTTAAGTACATAACTATAGAGTGCATACAAAAATGCTATGATGATGATAAATTAAAATGTACACCTTCACATCTAGATGGTGGGGTGGGTGTGGAGCCAGAGACAGCAGCAGGGTCAAACTGTAGAACCCAGTTCCTACATTTGAATATACATTTTTTTTTAATCAAACATAACTATGCTGCATTTGATCTCTGGGACCCTCAGGATGACAAAGCAAGATTACTGAATGTAAGTACATTACATTCAAAGGTGACTGTATCAAACCAGTTGCCGTGATAAGTCTTTTGTTGTTGTGCACTATCCTCAAACAATAGCATGGTGTTTTTTTTGCTGTAATAGCTAATTGTAAATTGGGCACTGCAGTTGGATTAACAAGAATTTAAGCCAATATAAGACATGTCTATGTTCCGAAAAGTTGGCTGCTGTTTACGGAATTCAAGTCACGTTATTGCATATTGAGCAACAATTGTCCCATAGAGGTTAATGGAAATGTCCCTTCCTTGAAGTCATGTGAAGTGTGATGACTGTGGTTTGTTTGAATCCTGGTCAAACACTTTTAATTTGATGTTTGTTGAGAAGGCATCCTCCAGTGCAATAACATGTGTTCTGAAATTGAAATTGGAATTAAAAATAAAGTTTAATTCTATACTTGAAGTTGCTACTAAATATTATCAGTTGCACCTTTTCTTGTTTGTCACTTTAACCCCAGTTTTAACCATGTCTTTGTTTGACCAAGTCAGTTAATCCAATTATTGACGTCTTCTGCCAACAATTGATAGCTGTCCTCACGGGTTGTCAAACCGGTAGGGTAGACCTTGCCCAGTCCTAATTGTTTGCTTCAAATAGGACAGCTAAGAAACCTTCTCATTGTTTTCTTTAGGATGTTATCAGGTCTCTCTGTATTATCTGAACACATAGACAACACAGCCAAAAGTATGTGGACACCCCTTCAAATTAGTAGACTTGGCCATTTCAGCCACACCTGTTACTGACAGATGTATAACATTGAGGACACTGCCATGCGATCTCCATAGACAAACATTGGCAGTAAAACGGCCTGAAGATCTCATGGACTTTCAACATAGCTGGCTAAAATCATGTAAGACCTTCAAAAAATAAAGGGAGCACTAAAATAACACATCCTAGATCTGAATGAAATATTATTATTAAATACTTTTTTCTTGACATAGTTGAATGTGCTGACAACAAAATCACACAACTTATCAATGGAAATCAAGTTTATCAACCCATGGAGGTCTGGAGTTGGAGTCACACTCAAAATTAAAGTGGAAAACCACACTACAGGCTGATCCAACTGATGTAATGTCCTTAAAACAAGTCAAAATGAGGCTCAGTAGTGTGTGTGGCCTCCACGTGCCTGTATGACCTCCCTACAATGCCTGGGCATGCTCCTGATGAGGTGGCGGATGGTCTCCTGAGGGATCTCCTCCCAGACCTGGACTAAAGCATCCGCCAACTCCTGGACAGTCTGTGGTGCAACGTGGCGTTGGTGGATGGAGCGAGACATGATGTCCCAGATTGGATTCAGGTCTGGGGAACGGGCGGGCCAGTCCTTAGCATCAACGCCTTCCTCTTGCAGGAACTGCTGACACTCCAGCCACATGAGGTCTAGCATTGTCTTGCATTAGGAGGAACCCAGGGCCAACCGCACCAGCATCTTGTCTCACAAGGGGTCTGAGGATCTCATCTCGGTACCTAATGGCAGTCAGGCTACCTCTGGCGAGCACATGGAGGGCTGTGCGGCCCCCCAAAGAAATGCCACCCCACACCATGACTGACCCACCGCCAAACCGGTCATGCTGGAGGATGTTGCAGGCAGCAGAACGTTCTCCACGGCGTCTCCAGGCTCTGTCACGTCTGTCACGTGCTCAGTGTGAACCTGCTTTCATCTGTGAAGAGCACAGGGTACCAGTGGCGAATTTGCCAATATTGGTGTTCTCTGACAAATGCCAAACGTGCTGCACGGTGTTGGGCTGTAAGCACAACCCCCACCTTTGGACGTCGGGCCCTCATACCACCCTCATGAAGTCTGTTTCTGACCGTTTGAGCAGACACATGCACATTTGTGGCCTGCTGGAGGTCATTTTGCAGGGCTCTGGCAATGCTCCTCCTGCTCCTCCTTGCACAAAGGTGGAGGTAGTGGTCCTGCTGCTGGGTTGTTGCCCTCCTACGGCCTCCTCCACGTCTCCTGATGTACTGGCCTGACTCCTGGTAGCGCCCTCCATGCTCTGGACACTACGCTGACAGACACAGCAAACCTTCTTGCTACAGCTCGCATTGATGTGCCATCCTGGATGAGCTGCATTACCTGAGCCACTTGTGTGGGTTGCAGACTCCGTCTCATGCTACCACTAGAGTGAAAGCACCGCCAGCATTCAAAAGTGACCAAAACATCGGCCAGGAAGCATAGGAACTGAGAAGTGGTCTGTGGTCCCCACCTGCAGAACCACTCCTTTATTGGGGGTGTCTTGCTAAATGCCTATAATTTCCACCTGTTGTCTATTCCATTTGCACAACAGCATGTTAAATTTATTGTCAATCAGTGTTGCTTCCTAAGTGGACAGTTTGATTTCACAGAAGTGTGATTGACTTGGAGTTACATTGTTGTTTAGGTGTTCCCTTTATTTTTTTGAGCGGTGTGTAAAAAAGGGGATGTCCCTGTTTTTGCTGACTTGATCTTTTCATAAAGCTTTGGTGATTTAAGATGTATTTCAAACGGGTCTTACGAGCCAAACTCGATATCGATAGTCTTGACTACTTTGGGAATGCATTGGCAGCCTATGCTGTTTTTTTTTAAATCAAACAAAATGTTTCTAGATACAAGGGTGTTAAGGGCACAAAAAGCACATCTTATTCCATGTGCATATTGGCGGTGTCATGGCTGGATAGGCTGCGCCTCTGTCAATCAAATGTGTTTCCGGTAAAACCAGCTTTCGATTGGTCTTAAATATCCTCACACATTTTAAGGGCCTCATAATAAACCCTCCCACCTCTTTGCGTAAAGCAAATTAAACCGGTAAATTACCAATGCTGACGGGTTTGAAAATAGAACAGTGCCGGCTTTATCAGATCGAAATGACAAACGAGCGTGTTTGACAATTGCGCTGGGTTAAAGCCAGACAACATTAGAGCCAAAGGTCTGAGCTTGCTAAACATATCAATAATTTCACGGACCAGTTTCATGGGCTTAATAGCCTCAAATGCAGAGAAATTGCCTATGAATTGGCACATTGAACGGTGGCACAATTTACAGAATACGCAGAGTAAATTGTGCCAAGACACCATTTTTTGGGCAAGCTATTTTTTCAGAATTTATGTTTACGTGAATTGAGATCATTTCCAGGACAACACCCTGAAATATACACACACACACACACAATGATGTAGACACCCCTTCAAATTAGTGAAATATACACACACACAATGATGTAGACACCCCTTCAAATTAGTGAAATATACACACACACAATGATGTAGACACCCCTTCAAATTAGTGAAATATACACACACACAATGATGTAGACACCCCTTCAAATTAGTGAAATATACACACACACAATGATGTAGACACCCCTTCAAATTAGTGAAATATACACACACACAATGATGTAGACACCCCTTCAAATTAGTGAAATATGCACACACACACAATGATGTAGACACCCCTTCAAATTAGTGAAATATACACACACACAATGATGTAGACACCCCTTCAAATTAGTGAAATATACACACACACACACACACACAATGATGTAGACACCCCTTCTAATTAGTGAAATATATACACACACACACACACACAATGATGTAGACACCCCTTCTAATTAGTGAAATATACACACACACACACACACACACAATGATGTAGACACCCCTTCAAATTAGTGAAATATACACACACACAATGATGTAGACACCCCTTCAAATTAGTGAAATATACACACACACACACACACACAATGATGTAGACACCCCTTCTAATTAGTGAAATATATACACACACACACACAATGATGTAGACACCCCTTCTAATTAGTGAAATATATACACACACACACACACACACAATGATGTAGACACCCCTTCAAATTAGTGAAATATACACACACACACACAATGATGTAGACACCCCTTCAAATTAGTGAAATATACACACACACACACAATGATGTAGACACCCCTTCAAATTAGTGAAATATACACACACACACAATGATGTAGACACCCCTTCAAATTAGTGAAATATACACACACACAATGATGTAGACACCCCTTCAAATTAGTGAAATATACACACACACACACACTGATGTAGACACACCTTCAAATTAGTGAAATATATACACACACACACACACAATGATGTAGACACCCCTTCTAATTAGTGAAATATATACACACACACACACACACAATGATGTAGACACCCCTTCACACACACACACACACAATGATGTAGACACCCCTTCAAATTAGTGAAATATACACACACACACACAATGATGTAGACACCCCTTCAAATTAGTGAAATATACACACACACACACAATGATGTAGACACCCCTTCAAATTAGTGAAATATACACACACACACACAATGATGTAGACACCCCTTCAAATTAGTGAAATATACACACACACACACACAATGATGTAGACACCCCTTCAAATTAGTGAAATATACACACACACACACAATGATGTAGACACCCCTTCAAATTAGTGAAATATACACACACACACACACAATGATGTAGACACCCCTTCAAATTAGTGAAATATACACACACAATGATGTAGACACCCCTTCAAATTAGTGAAATATACACACACACACACACAATGATGCACACAATGATGTAGACACCCCTTCAAATTAGTGAAATATACACACACACACACACACACACACACACACAATGATGTAGACACCCCTTCAAATTAGTGAAATATACACACACACACACACAATGATGTAGACACCCCTTCAAATTAGTGAAATATACACACACACAATGATGTAGACACCCCTTCAAATTAGTGAAATATATACACACACACACACACAATGATGTAGACACCCCTTCTAATTAGTGAAATATACACACACACACACAATGATGTAGACACCCCTTCAAATTAGTGAAATATACACACACACACACAATGATGTAGACACCCCTTCAAATTAGTGAAATATACACACACACACACAATGATGTAGACACCCCTTCAAATTAGTGAAATATATAGACACCCCTTCACACACACACACACAATGATGTAGACACCCCTTCAAATTAGTGAAAATACACACACACACAATGATGTAGACACCCCTTCAAATTAGTGAAATATACACACACACACACACACACACATGATGTAGACACCCCTTCAAATTAGTGAAATATACACACACACACACAATGATGTAGACACCCCTTCAAATTAGTGAAATATACACACACACACACACAATGATGTAGACACCCCTTCAAATTAGTGAAATATACACACACACACACACACACACAATGATGTAGACACCCCTTCAAATTAGTGAAATATACACAATGATGTAGACACACACACACAATGATGTAGACACCCCTTCAAATTAGTGAAATATACACACACACACACACAATGATGTAGACACCCCTTCAAATTAGTGAAATATACACACACACACACACAATGATGTAGACACCCCTTCAAATTAGTGAAATATACACACACACACACACAATGATGTAGACACCCCTTCAAATTAGTGAAATACACACACACACACAATGATGTAGACACCCCTTCAAATTAGTGAAATATATACACACACACACACACAATGATGTAGACACCCCTTCAAATTAGTGAAATATACACACACACACACACACACAATGATGTAGACACCCCTTCAAATTAGTGAAAATATACACACACACACACAATGATGTAGACACCCCTTCAAATTAGTGAAATATACACACACACACACAATGATGTAGACACCCCTTCAAATTAGTGAAATATACACACACACACACACACACACACACAATGATGTAGACACCCCTTCAAATTAGTGAAATATACACACACACAATGATGTAGACACCCCTTCAAATTAGTGAAATATATACACACACACACACACACACACACACAATGATGTAGACACCCCTTCAAATTAGTGAAATATATACACACACACACACACAATGATGTAGACACCCCTTCAAATTAGTGAAAAATACACACACACACACACACACACAATGATGTAGACACCCCTTCAAATTAGTGAAATATACACACACACAATGATGTAGACACCCCTTCAAATTAGTGAAATATACACACACACACACACACAATGATGTAGACACCCCTTCAAATTAGTGAAATATACACACCCCTTCAAATTAGTGAAATATACACACACACACACACAATGATGTAGACACCCCTTCAAATTAGTGAAATATATACACACACACACACACACACACACACAATGATGTAGACACCCCTTCAAATTAGTGAAATATACACACACACACACAATGATGTAGACACCCCTTCAAATTAGTGAAATATACACACACACACACAATGATGTAGACACCCCTTCAAATTAGTGAAAAATATACACACACACACAATGATGTAGACACCCCTTCAAATTAGTGAAATACACACACACACACACACAATGATGTAGACACCCCTTCAAATTAGTGAAATACACACACACACACACAATGATGTAGACACCCCTTCAAATTAGTGAAATATATACACACACACACACACAATGATGTAGACACCCCTTCTAATTAGTGAAATATATACACACACACACACACACACACACAATGATGTAGACACCCCTTCAAATTAGTGAAATATACACACACACACACAATGATGTAGACACCCCTTCAAATTAGTGAAATATACACACACACACACACAATGATGTAGACACCCCTTCAAATTAGTGAAATATACACACACACACACAATGATGTAGACACCCCTTCAAATTAGTGAAATATACACACACACACACACAATGATGTAGACACCCCTTCAAATTAGTGAAATATACACACACACACACACACACAATGATGTAGACACCCCTTCAAATTAGTGAAATATAGACACACACACACACACAATGATGTAGACACCCCTTCAAATTAGTGAAATATACACACACACACTGATGTAGACACCCCTTCAAATTAGTGAAATATACACACACACACACACAATGATGTAGACACCCCTTCAAATTAGTGAAATACACACACACACAATGATGTAGACACCCCTTCACACACACAATGATGTAGACACCCCTTCAAATTAGTGAAATATACACACACACACAATGATGTAGACACCCCTTCAAATTAGTGAAATATACACACACACACACAATGATGTAGACACCCCTGTAGACACCCCTTAATTAGTGAAATATATACACAAATTAGTGAAATATATACACACACACACACAATGATGTAGACACCCCTTCAAATTAGTGAAATATACACACACACACACAATGATGTAGACACCCCTTCAAATTAGTGAAATATACACACACACACACAATGATGTAGACACCCCTTCAAATTAGTGAAATATATACACACACACACACACACACAATGATGTAGACACCCCTTCAAATTAGTGAAATATATACACACACACACACAATGATGTAGACACCCCTTCAAATTAGTGAAATATACACACACACACACAATGATGTAGACACCCCTTCAAATTAGTGAAATATACACACACACACACAATGATGTAGACACCCCTTCAAATTAGTGAAATATACACACACACACACACACACACACAATGATGTAGACACCCCTTCAAATTAGTGAAATATACACACACACACACAATGATGTAGACACCCCTTCAAATTAGTGAAATATACACACACACACACACAATGATGTAGACACCCCTTCAAATTAGTGAAATATACACACACACACACAATGATGTAGACACCCCTTCAACACACACACAATGATGTAGACACCCCTTCAAATTAGTGAAATATACACACACACACACAATGATGTAGACACCCCTTCAAATTAGTGAAATATACACACACACACACACAATGATGTAGACACCCCTTCAAATTAGTGAAATACACACACACACAATGATGTAGACACCCCTTCAAATTAATTAGTCAAATATATACACACACACAATGATGTAGACACCCCTTCAAATTAGTGAAATATACACACACACACACACACACACAATGATGTAGACACCCCTTCAAATTAGTGAAATATATACAAACACACACACACACACACACACAATGATGTAGACACCCCTTCAAATTAGTGAAATATACACACACACACAATGATGTAGACACCCCTTCAAATTAGTGAAATACACACACACACAATGATGTAGACACCCCTTCAAATTAGTGAAAATACACACACACACACACAATGATGTAGACACCCCTTCAAATTAGTGAAATATACACACACACAATGATGTAGACACCCCTTCAAATTAGTGAAATATACACACACACACAATGATATAGACACCCCTTCAAATTAGTGAAATATACACACACACAATGATGTAGACACCCCTTCAAATTAGTGAAATATACACACACACACACACACACACTGATGTAGACACCCCTTCAAATTAGTGAAAATATACACACACACACACACACAATGATGTAGACACCCCTTCAAATTAGTGAAATATACACACACACACACACACTGATGTAGACACCCCTTCAAATTAGTGAAATATATACACACACACACACACAATGATGTAGACACCCCTTCAAATTAGTGAAATATACACACACAATGATGTAGACACCCCTTCAAATTAGTGAAATATACACACACACACACACAATGATGTAGACACCCCTTCAAATTAGTGAAATACACACACACACAATGATGTAGACACCCCTTCAAATTCAAATTAGTGAAAATATACACACACACACACACACACATGATGTAGACACCCCTTCAAATTAGTGAAAAATACACACACACACACACACACAATGATGTAGACACCCCTTCAAATTAGTGAAATATACACACACAATGATGTAGACACCCCTTCACACACACAATGATGTAGACACCCCTTCAAATTAGTGATATATACACACACAATGATGTAGACACCCCTTCAAATTAGTAAAATACACACACACAATGATGTAGACACCCCTTCAAATTAGTGAAATATACACACACACACAATGATGTAGACACCCCTTCAAATTAGTGAAATATACACACACACACAATGATGTAGACACCCCTTCAAATTAGTGAAATATACACACACAATGATGTAGACACCCCTTCAAATTAGTGAAATATACACACACACACAATGATGTAGACACCCCTTCAAATTAGTGAAATATACACACACACACTGATGTAGACACCCCTTCAAATTAGTGAAATATACACACACACACACAATGATGTAGACACCCCTTCAAATTAGTGAAATATACACACACACACACAATGATGTAGACACCCCTTCAAATTAGTGAAATATACACACACACAATGATGTAGACACCCCTTCAAATTAGTGAAATATACACACACACACACAATGATGTAGACACCCCTTCAAATTAGTGAAAATACACACACACACACAATGATGTAGACACCCCTTCAAATTAGTGAAATATACACACACACACACATGTAGACACCCCTTCAAATTAGTGAAATATACACACACACACACACACACAATGATGTAGACACCCCTTCAAATTAGTGAAATATACACACACACACACACACACACACACACACACAATGATGTAGACACCCCTTCAAATTAGTGAAATATACACACACACACAATGATAGACACACACACACACACACACACACACACACACACCCCTTCAAATTAGTGAAATACACACACACACACACACACAATGATGTAGACACCCCTTCAAATTAGTGAAATATACACACACACACACACAATGATGTAGACACCCCTTCAAATTAGTGAAATATACACACACAATGATGTAGACACCCCTTCAAATTAGTGAAATACACACACACACAATGATGTAGACACCCCTTCAAATTAGTGAAATATACACACACACAATGATGTAGACACCCCTTCAAATTAGTGAAATACACACACACACACACAATGATGTAGACACCCCTTCAAATTAGTGAAATATACACACACACACAATGATGTAGACACCCCTTCAAATTAGTGAAATATACACACACACAATGATGTAGACACCCCTTCAAATTAGTGAAAATACACACACACAATGATGTAGACACCCCTTCAAATTAGTGAAATATACACACACAATATAGACACACACACACACACTGATGTAGACACCCCTTCAAATTAGTGAAATATACACACACACACACAAATGATGTAGACACCCCTTCAAATTAGTGAAATACACACACACACACAATGATGTAGACACCCCTTCAAATTAGTGAAACACACACACACACAATGATGTAGACACCCCTTCAAATTAGTGAAATATACACACACAATGATGTAGACACCCCTTCAAATTAGTGAAATACACACACACAATGATGTAGACACCCCTTCAAATTAGTGAAATACACACACACACACACACACACAATGATGTAGACACCCCTTCAAATTAGTGAAATATACACACACACACAATGATGTAGACACCCCTTCAAATTAGTGAAAATACACACACACACAATGATGTAGACACCCCTTCAAATTAGTGAAATACACACACACACACAATGATGTAGACACCCCTTCAAATTAGTGAAATATACACACACACACACAATGATGTAGACACCCCTTCAAATTAGTGAAAATACACACACACACACACACACACACATGATGTGACACCCCTTCATGTACACACACCACTTCAAATTAGTGAAATATACACACACACACACACACAATGATGTAGACACCCCTTCAAATTAGTGAAATACACACACACAATGATGTAGACACCCCTTCAAATTAGTGAAATACACACACACAATGATGTAGACACCCCTTCAAATTAGTGAAATACACACACACACACACAATGATGTAGACACCCCTTCAAATTAGTGAAATATACACACACACACACACACACACAATGATGTAGACACCCCTTCTAATTAGTGAAATATACACAAACACACACACACACAGACACAATGATGTAGACAACCCTTCAAATTAGTGAAATATACACACACACAAACACACACACACACACACACAATGATGTAGACACCCCTTCAAATTAGTGAAATATACACACACACACACAATGATGTAGACACCCCTTCAAATTAGTGAAATACACACACACACACACACACAATGATGTAGACACCCCTTCAAATTAGTGAAAATACACACACACACACAATGATGTAGACACCCCTTCAAATTAGTGAAATATACACACACACACAATGATGTAGACACCCCTTCAAATTAGTGAAATACACACACACACAATGATGTAGACACCCCTTCAAATTAGTGAAAATACACACACACACACAATGATGTAGACACCCCTTCAAATTAGTGAAATACACACACACAATGATGTAGACACCCCTTCAAATTAGTGAAATATACACACACACAATGATGTAGACACCCCTTCAAATTAGTGAAATATACACACACACAATGATGTAGACACCCCTTCAAATTAGTGAAATATACACACACACAATGATGTAGACACCCCTTCAAATTAGTGAAATATACACAAACACACACACACACACACAATGATGTAGACACCCCTTCAAATTAGTGAAATATACACACACACACACACAATGATGTAGACACCCCTTCAAATTAGTGAAATACACACACACACACAATGATGTAGACACACACACACACTGATGTAGACACCCCTTCAAATTAGTGAAATATACACACACACACAATGATGTAGACACCCCTTCAAATTACACACACACACACACACACAATGATGTAGACACCCCTTCAAATTAGTGAAATATACACACACACACAATGATGTAGACACCCCTTCAAATTAGTGAAAATATACACACACACACACACACAATGATGTAGACACCCCTTCAAATTAGTGAAATATACACACACACACACAATGATGTAGACACCCCTTCAAATTAGTGAAATATACACACACACACACAATGATGTAGACACCCCTTCACACACACACAATGATGTAGACACCCCTTCAAATTAGTGAAATATACACACAAATATACACACACACACACAATGATGTAGACACCCCTTCAAATTAGTGAAAATATACACACACACACACACAATGATGTAGACACCCCTTCAAATTAGTGAAATATACACACACACACACAATGATGTAGACACCCCTTCAAATTAGTGAAATATACACACACACACACAATGATGTAGACACCCCTTCAAATTAGTGAAATATACACACACACACACACACACAATGATGTAGACACCCCTTCAAATTAGTGAAAAATACACACACACACACACACACAATGATGTAGACACCCCTTCAAATTAGTGAAATATACACACACACAATGATGTAGACACCCCTTCAAATTAGTGAAATACACACACACACACACACACACACAATGATGTAGACACCCCTTCAAATTAGTGAAAAACACACACACAATGATGTAGACACCCCTTCAAATTAGTGAAAATATACACACACACACACACACACACAATGATGTAGACACCCCTTCAAATTAGTGAAATATACACACACACACACAATGATGTAGACACCCCTTCAAATTAGTGAAATACACACACACAATGATGTAGACACACACACACACAATGATGTAGACACCCCTTCAAATTAGTGAAATATACACACACACACAATGATGTAGACACCCCTTCAAATTAGTGAAATACACACACACACACAATGATGTAGACACCCCTTCAAATTAGTGAAATACACACACACACAATGATGTAGACACCCCTTCAAATTAGTGAAATATACACACACACACACACACAATGATGTAGACACCCCTTCAAATTAGTGAAATATACACAATGATGTAGACACCCCTTCACACACACACACACACAATGATGTAGACACCCCTTCAAATTAGTGAAATACACACACACACACACAATGATGTAGACACCCCTTCAAATTAGTGAAATATACACACACACACACAATGATGTAGACACCCCTTCAAATTAGTGTGTGACACCCCTTCAAAATACACACACACACACACACACACAATGATGTAGACACCCCTTCAAATTAGTGAAATATACACACACACACACAATGATGTAGACACCCCTTCAAATTAGTGAAATATACACACACACACACACAATGATGTAGACACCCCTTCAAATTAGTGAAATATACACACACACACACACAATGATGTAGACACCCCTTCAAATTAGTGAAAATACACACACACACACACAATGATGTAGACACCCCTTCAAATTAGTGAAATATACACACACACACACACACAATGATGTAGACACCCCTTCAAATTAGTGAAATATACACACACACACACACAATGATGTAGACACCCCTTCAAATTAGTGAAATATACACACACACACACACAATGATGTAGACACCCCTTCAAATTAGTGAAATATACACACACACAATGATGTAGACACCCCTTCAAATTAGTGAAAATACACACACACACACAATGATGTAGACACCCCTTCAAATTAGTGAAATATACACACACACACAATGATGTAGACACCCCTTCAAATTAGTGAAATACACACACACACACAATGATGTAGACACCCCTTCAAATTAGTGAAATATACACACACACACACAATGATGTAGACACCCCTTCAAATTAGTGAAATATACACACACACAATGATGTAGACACACACACAATGATGTAGACACCCCTTCAAATTAGTGAAATATACACACACACACACAATGATGTAGACACCCCTTCAAATTAGTGAAATATACACACACACACACAATGATGTAGACACCCCTTCAAATTAGTGAAAATACACACACACACACACAATGATGTAGACACCCCTTCAAATTAGTGAAATATACACACACACACACACAATGATGTAGACACCCCTTCAAATTAGTGAAATATATACACACACACACACACAATGATGTAGACACCCCTTCAAATTAGTGAAATATACACACACACACACAATGATGTAGACACCCCTTCAAATTAGTGAAATATACACACACACAATGATGTAGACACCCCTTCAAATTAGTGAAATATACACACACACACACACACACAATGATGTAGACACCCCTTCAAATTAGTGAAATATACACACACACACACACACACACACACACAACACACACACACACACACAATGATGTAGACACCCCTTCAAATTAGTGAAATATACACACACACACACAATGATGTAGACACCCCTTCAAATTAGTGAAATATACACACACACAATGATGTAGACACCCTTCAAATTTCAAATTAGTGAAATATACACACACACTGATGTAGACACCCCTTCAAATTAGTGAAATATAAACACACACACACACACAATGATGTAGACACCCCTTCAAATTAGTGAAATATACACACACACACACACACACACACACAATGATGTAGACACCCCTTCAAATTAGTGAAATATACACACACACACACAATGATGTAGACACCCCTTCACACACACACACACACAATGATGTAGACACCCCTTCAAATTAGTGAAATACACACACACAATGATGTAGACAACACACACAATGATGTAGACACCCCTTCAAATTAGTGAAATATACACACACACACACACAATGAATAGACACCCCTTCAAATTAGTGAAATATACACACACACAATGATGTAGACACCCCTTCAAATTAGTGAAATACACACACACACAATGATGTAGACACCCTTCTTCAAATTAGTGAAAATACACACACACACCCTTCACACACACACAATGATGTAGACACCCCTTCAAATTAGTGAAATATACACACACACAATGATGTAGACACCCCTTCAAATTAGTGAAATATACACACACACACACACAATGATGTAGACACCCCTTCAAATTAGTGAAATACACACACACACACACACACACACAATGATGTAGACACCCCTTCAAATTAGTGAAATATACACACACACAATGATGTAGACACCCCTTCAAATTAGTGAAAAATACACACACACACAATGATGTAGACACCCCTTCAAATTAGTGAAAATACACACAATGATGTAGACACCCCTTCAAATTAGTGAAATATACACACACACAATGATGTAGACACACACACACACACACACACAATGATGTAGACACCCCTTCAAATTAGTGAAATATACACACACACACTGATGTAGACACCCCTTCAAATTAGTGAAAATACACACACACACACACACACAATGATGTAGACACCCCTTCACACACACACACAATGATGTAGACACCCCTTCAAATTAGTGAAATACACACACACACAATGATGTAGACACCCCTTCAAATTAGTGAAATACACACACACAATGATGTAGACACCCCTTCAAATTAGTGAAATACACACACACACAATGATGTAGACACCCCTTCAAATTAGTGAAATATACACACACACACAATGATGTAGACACCCCTTCAAATTAGTGAAATATACACACACAATGATGTAGACACCCCTTCAAATTAGTGAAATATACACACACACAATGATGTAGACACCCCTTCAAATTAGTGAAATATACACACACACACACTGATGTAGACACCCCTTCAAATTAGTGAAATATACACACACACACACAATGATGTAGACACCCCTTCAAATTAGTGAAATATACACACACACACACACAATGATGTAGACACCCCTTCAAATTAGTGAAATATACACACACACAATGATGTAGACACCCCTTCAAATTAGTGAAATACACACACACACACACAATGATGTAGACACCCCTTCAAATTAGTGAAATACACACACACACACAATGATGTAGACACCCCTTCAAATTAGTGAAATACACACACACACAATGATGTAGACACCCCTTCAAATTAGTGAAATACACACACACACACACACACAATGATGTAGACACCCCTTCAAATTAGTGAAATATACACACACACACACACACACACAATGATGTAGACACCCCTTCAAATTAGTGAAAATACACACACACACACAATGATGTAGACACCCCTTCAAATTAGTGAAAATACACACACACACACAATGATGTAGACACCCCTTCAAATTAGTGAAATATACACACACACAATGATGTAGACACCCCTTCAAATTAGTGAAATATACACACACACACAATGATGTAGACACCCCTTCAAATTAGTGAAATATAGACACCCCTTCAAACACACACACACACACACACAATGATGTAGACACCCCTTCAAATTAGTGAAATACACACACACACAATGATGTAGACACCCCTTCAAATTAGTGACACACACCTTCAAATTAGTGAAATACACACACACACAATGATGTAGACACCCCTTCAAATTAGTGAAATATACACACACACACACAATGATGTAGACACCCCACACACACACACACACAATGATGTAGACACCCCTTCAAATTAGTGAAAATACACACACATACACACACACACACAATGATGTAGACACCCCTTCACACACACACAATGATGTAGACACCCCTTCAAATTAGTGAAAATACACACACACAATGATGTAGACACCCCTTCAAATTAGTGAAATACACACACACAATGATGTAGACACCCTTTCAAATTAGTGAAATACACACACACACACACACAATGATGTAGACACCCCTTCAAATTAGTGAAAAACACACACACAATGATGTAGACACCCCTTCAAATTAGTGAAATATACACACACACACAATGATGTAGACACCCCTTCAAATTAGTGAAATATACACACACACACAATGATGTAGACACCCCTTCAAATTAGTGAAATATACACACACACACACAATGATGTAGACACCCCTTCAAATTAGTGAAATACACACACACACACACACACACACACACTGATGTAGACACCCCTTCAAATTAGTGAAATATACACACACACACACACACACACACACACCCCTTCAAATTGATGTATGTAGACACCCCTTCAAATTAGTGAAATATACACACACACACTGATGTAGACACCCCTTCAAATTAGTGAAATATACACACACAATGATGTAGACACCCCTTCAAATTAGTGAAAAATACACACACACACACACAATGATGTAGACACCCCTTCAAATTAGTGAAATACACACACACAATGATGTAGACACCCCTTCAAATTAGTGAAATATACACAATGATGTAGACACACACACACACACACAATGATGTAGACACCCCTTCAAATTAGTGAAATACACACACACACACACACAATGATGTAGACACCCCTTCAAATTAGTGAAATATACACACACAATGATGTAGACACCCCTTCAAATTAGTGAAATACACACACACACACACAATGATGTAGACACCCCTTCAAATTAGTGAAAAACACACACACAATGATGTAGACACCCCTTCAAATTAGTGAAATACACACACACACAATGATGTAGACACCCCTTCAAATTAGTGAAATATACACACACAATGATGTAGACACCCCTTCAAATTAGTGAAATATACACACACACACAATGATGTAGACACCCCTTCAAATTAGTGAAATATACACACACACACACAATGATGTAGACACCCCTTCAAATTAGTGAAATACACACACACACAATGATGTAGACACCCCTTCAAATTAGTGAAATATACACACACACAATGATGTAGACACCCCTTCAAATTAGTGAAATACACACACACACACACACACACACAATGATGTAGACACCCCTTCAAATTAGTGAAATATACACACACACACACACAATGATGTAGACACCCCTTCAAATTAGTGAAATATACACACACACACACAATGATGTAGACACCCCTTCAAATTAGTGAAATAAATGATGTACACACCCCTTCAAATTAGTGAAATATACACACACACACACAATGATGTAGACACCCCTTCAAATTAGTGAAAATACACACACACACACAATGATGTAGACACCCCTTCAAATTAGTGAAAACACACACACACACAATGATGTAGACACCCCTTCAAATTAGTGAAAATACACACACACACAATGATGTAGACACCCCTTCAAAATTGAAATGACAATATACACACACACACACAATGATGTAGACACCCCTTCAAATTAGTGAAAAACACACAATGATGTAGACACCCCTTCACACACACACACACACACAATGATGTAGACACCCCTTCAAATTAGTGAAATACACACATGATGTAGACACACACACACACAATGATGTAGACACCCCTTCAAATTAGTGAAATATACACACACACACAATGATGTAGACACCCCTTCAAATTAGTGAAAATATACACACACAATGATGTAGACACCCCTTCAAATTAGTGAAATATACACACACACAATGATGTAGACACCCCTTCAAATTAGTGAAATAGACATCAAACACACACACACAATGATGTAGACACCCCTTCAAATTAGTGAAATATACACACACACACACACAATGATGTAGACACCCCTTCAAATTAGTGAAATATACACACACACACACCCCTTCACACACACACACACAATGATGTAGACACCCCTTCAAATTAGTGAAAATACACACACACACAATGATGTAGACACCCCTTCAAATTAGTGAAATATACACACACACAATGATGTAGACACCCCTTCAAATTAGTGAAATATACACACACAATGATGTAGACACCCCTTCAAATTAGTGAAAATACACACACACACACAATGATGTAGACACCCCTTCAAATTAGTGAAATACACACACACACACACACAATGATGTAGACACCCCTTCAAATTAGTGAAATACACACACACACACAATGATGTAGACACCCCTTCAAATTAGTGAAAATATACACACACAATGATGTAGACACCCCTTCAAATTAGTGAAATACACACACAATGATGTAGACACCCCTTCAAATTAGTGAAATACACACACACAATGATGTAGACACCCCTTCAAATTAGTGAAATATACACACACACACACAATGATGTAGACACCCCTTCAAATTAGTGAAATACACACACACACACACCCCTTCAAACACACACACAATGATGTAGACACCCCTTCAAATTAGTGAAATATACACACACACAATGATGTAGACACCCCTTCAAATTAGTGAAATATACACACACACACACACACAATGATGTAGACACCCCTTCAAATTAGTGAAAATACACACACACACAATGATGTAGACACCCCTTCAAATTAGTGAAATATACACACACACACACAATGATGTAGACACCCCTTCAAATTAGTGAAATTATACACACACACAATGATGTAGACACCCCTTCAAATTAGTGAAATATACACACACACACACACACAATGATGTAGACACCCCTTCAAATTAGTGAAATACACACACACACAATGATGTAGACACCCCTTCAAATTAGTCAAATACACACACACACACACACAATGATGTAGACACACACAATGATGTAGACACCCCTTCAAATTAGTGAAATACACACACACACACACACAATGATGTAGACACCCCTTCAAATTAGTGAAATACACACACACACACAATGATGTAGACACCCCTTCAAATTAGTGAAATATACACACACACACAATGATGTAGACACCCCTTCAAATTAGTGAAATATACACACACACACACACACACACACACACACACACACACACACACACAATGATGTAGACACCCCTTCAAATTAGTGAAATATACACACACACACAATGATGTAGACACCCCTTCAAATTAGTGAAAATATACACACACACACACACAATGATGTAGACACCCCTTCAAATTTCAAATTAGTGAAATTATACACACACACACACACAATGATGTAGACACCCCTTCAAATTAGTGAAATATATACACACACACACACAATGATGTAGACACCCCTTCAAATTAGTGAAAAACACACACACACACACAATGATGTAGACACCCCTTCAAATTAGTGAAATATACACACACACACACACATGATGTAGACACCCCTTCAAATTAGTGAAATATACACACACACACACAATGATGTAGACACCCCTTCAAATTAGTGAAAATACACACACACACACAATGATGTAGACACCCCTTCAAATTAGTGAAATATACACACACACACATGATGTAGACACCCCTTCAAATTAGTGACACCCCTTCAAATTAGTACACACACACACAATGATGTAGACACCCCTTCAAATTAGTGAAATATACACACACACACAATGATGTAGACACCCCTTCAAATTAGTGAATATACACACACACACAATGATGTAGACACCCTTCAAATTAGTGAAATACACACACACACAATGATGTAGACACCCCTTCAAATTAGTGAAATATACACACACACAATACACACCCCTTCAAATTAGTGAAATATACACACACACACACACTTCAAATGATGTAGACACCCCTTCAAATTAGTGAAATACACACACACAATGATGTAGACACCCCTTCACACACACAATGATGTAGACACCCCTTCAAATTAGTGAAATACACACAATGATGTAGACACCCCTTCAAACACACACACACACACAATGATGTAGACACCCCTTCAAATTAGTGAAAATACACACACACACAATGATGTAGACACCCCTTCAAATTAGTGAAAAATACACACACACACACAATGATGTAGACACCCCTTCAAATTAGTGAAATATACACACACACAATGATGTACACACACACACAATGATGTAGACACCCCTTCACACACACAATGATGTAGACACCCCTTCAAATTAGTGAAATATACACACACACACACACACAATGATGTAGACACCCCTTCAAATTAGTGAAATACACACACACACAATGATGTAGACATGATGTAGACACCCCTTCAAATTAGTGAAATATACACACACACACACAATGATGTAGACACCCCTTCAAATTAGTGAAAAACACACACAATGATGTAGACACCCTTCACACACACACACAATGATGTAGACACCCCTTCAAATTAGTGAAAAATACACACACACACACACAATGATGTAGACACCCCTTCAAATTAGTGACACCCCTTCAAAAGTGAAATATACACACACACAATGATGTAGACACCCCTTCAAATTAGTGAAAATACACACACACACACCCCTTCACACACACAATGATGTAGACACCCCTTCAAATTAGTGAAATATACACACACACACACACAATGATGTAGACACCCCTTCAAATTAGTGAAATATACACACACACACACAATGATGTAGACACCCCTTCAAATTAGTGAAATATACACACACACACAATGATGTAGACACCCCTTCAAATTAGTGAAATATACACACACACACACAATGATGTAGACACCCCTTCAAATTACACACACAATGATGTAGACACCCCTTCAAATTAGTGAAATATACACACACACACACACAATGATGTAGACACCCCTTCAAATTAGTGAAATATACACACACACACAATGATGTAGACACCCCTTCAAATTAGTGAAATATACACACACACAATGATGTAGACACCCCTTCAAATTAGTGAAATATACACACACACAATGATGTAGACACCCCTTCAAATTAGTGAAATATATACACACACACAATGATGTAGACACCCCTTCAAATTAGTGAAAAATACACACACACACACAATGATGTAGACACCCCTTCAAATTAGTGAAATATACACACACACAATGATGTAGACACCCCTTCAAATTAGTGAAATATACACACACACAATGATGTAGACACCCCTTCAAATTAGTGAAATACACACACACACAATGATGTAGACACCCCTTCAAATTACACACACACACACATGATGTAGACACCCCTTCACACACACACATGATGTAGACACCCCTTCAAATTAGTGAAATACACACACACACACAATGATGTAGACACCCCTTCAAATTAGTGAAAATACACACACAATGATGTAGACACCCCTTCACACACACATGATGTAGACACCCCTTCAAATTAGTGAAACACACACACACACACAATGATGTAGACACCCCTTCAAATTAGTGAAACCCCTTCAAATACACACACACACAATGATGTAGACACCCCTTCAAATTAGTGAAATACACACACACACACAATGATGTAGACACCCCTTCAAATTAGTGAAAATATACACACACAATGATGTAGACACCCCTTCAAATTAGTGAAAATACACACACACACACAATGATGTAGACACCCCTTCAAATTAGTGAAATGATGTAGACACCCCTTCACACACACACACACAATGATGTAGACACCCCTTCAAATTAGTGAAATACACACACACACACACAATGATGTAGACACCCCTTCAAATTAGTGAAAATATACACACACACACAATGATGTAGACACCCCTTCCTTCAAATTAGACACCCCTTCAAATTGTGAAATATAAACACACACACACACAATGATGTAGACACCCCTTCAAATTAGTGAAATATACACACACACACACAATGATGTAGACACCCCTTCAAATTGAGTGACACCCCTTCAAATTAGTGAAATACACACACACACAATGATGTAGACACCCCTTCAAATTAGTGAAATATACACACACACACATGATGTAGACACACACACACACAATGATGTAGACACCCTTTCAAATTAGTGAAAATACACACACACACACACACACACACAATGATGTAGACACCCCTTCAAATTAGTGAAATACACACACACACACACACACACACAATGATGTAGACACCCCTTCAAATTAGTGAAATATACACACACACACACACACAATGATGTAGACACCCCTTCAAATTAGTGAAATATACACACACACACACACACACAATGATGTAGACACCCCTTCAAATTAGTGAAAATACACACACACACACAATGATGTAGACACCCCTTCAAATTAGTGAAATACACACACACACACACAATGATGTAGACACCCCTTCAAATTAGTGAAATATACACACACAATGATGTAGACACCCCTTCAAATTAGTGAAAATACACACACACACACAATGATGTAGACACCCCTTCAAATTAGTGAAATATACACACACACACACACACACACAATGATGTAGACACCCCTTCAAATTAGTGAAAATACACACACACACACAATGATGTAGACACCCCTTCAAATTAGTGAAATACACACACACACACACACACAATGATGTAGACACCCCTTCAAATAGTGAAAGTATACACAACACAATGATGTAGACACCCCTTCACACACACACAATGATGTAGACACCCCTTCAAATTAGTGAAATACACACACACACACAGATGTAGACACCCCTTCAAATTAGTGAATTAAACACACACACACACACACAAAGATGTAGACACCCCTTCAAATTAGTGAAAATACACACACACAC
The DNA here is from genome assembly GCF_036934945.1 of Oncorhynchus masou masou. NCBI lineage: Eukaryota > Metazoa > Chordata > Actinopteri > Salmoniformes > Salmonidae > Oncorhynchus > Oncorhynchus masou. The sequence continues at coordinate 57,598,753 of NC_088222.1, forward strand.
ACAATGATGTAGACACCCCTTCAAATTAGTGAAATATACACACACACAATGATGTAGACACCCCTTCAAATTAGTGAAATACACACACACACACAATGATGTAGACACCCCTTCAAATTAGTGAAATACACACACACACACACAATGATGTAGACACCCCTTCAAATTAGTGAAATATACACACACACACACACACACAATGATGTAGACACCCCTTCAAATTAGTGAAATATACACACACACACAATGATGTAGACACCCCTTCAAATTAGTGAAATATACACACACACAATGATGTAGACACCCCTTCACACACACACAATGATGTAGACACCCCTTCAAATTAGTGAAATATACACACACAATGATGTAGACACCCCTTCAAATTAGTGAAATACACACACACACACAATGATGTAGACACCCCTTCAAATTAGTGAAATACACACACACAATGATGTAGACACCCCTTCAAATTAGTGAAATACACACACACACAATGATGTAGACACCCCTTCAAATTAGTGAAATACACACACAATGATGTAGACACCCCTTTACACACCTTCAAATAAGTGAAATATACACACACACAATGATGTAGACACCCCTTCAAATTAGTGAAATACACACACACACACACATGATGTAGACACCCCTTCAAATTAGTGAAATATACACACACACACAATGATGTAGACACCCCTTCAAATTAGTGAAATATACACACACACACACACAATGATGTAGACACCCCTTCAAATTAGTGAAAATACACACACACACACATGATGTAGACACCCCTTCAAATTAGTGAAATACACACACACACACAATGATGTAGACACCCCTTCAAATTAGTGAAATATACACACACACACACACACACACACACACAATGATGTAGACACCCCTTCAAATTAGTGAAATATACACACACACACAATGACACACACACCCCTTCAATGATGTAGACACCCCTTCAAATTAGTGAAATATTACACACACACACACACACACAATGATGTAGACACCCCTTCAAATTAGTGAAATATACACACACACACACAATGATGTAGACACCCCTTCAAATTAGTGAATTATACACACACACACACAATGATGTAGACACCCCTTCAAATTAGTGAAATATACACACACACACACAATGATGTAGACACCCCTTCAAATTAGTGAAATATACACACACACACACAATGATGTAGACACCCCTTCAAATTAGTGAAATATACACACACACACACAATGATGTAGACACCCCTTCAAATTAGTGAAATATACACACACACACACACACAATGATGTAGACACCCCTTCAAATTAGTGAAATATACACACACACACACACTGATGTAGACACACAATGATGTAGACACCCCTTCAAATTAGTGAAAATACACACACACACAATGATGTAGACACCCCACACACACACAATGATGTAGACACCCCTTCAAATTAGTGAAATACACACACACACACAATGATGTAGACACCCCTTCAAATTAGTGAAATACACACACACACACACACACACATGATGTAGACACCCCTTCAAATTAGTGAAATACACACACACAATGATGTAGACACCCCACACACACACACAATGATGTAGACACCCCTTCAAATTAGTGAAATACACACACACACACACACACAATGATGAAACACACACACACACACACAATGATGTAGACACCCCTTCAAATTAGTGAA